>NC_134404.1:127718060-128018060 GCF_038048845.1 Mixophyes fleayi | reverse complement strand
TGTTTGTTCAGTATATATAATAGTATTTTGTTTGTATAAATCATCCATGGAAATCAGACCATTATTCCTCCTCCACCAAACTTTACAGCTAGAAAATATGGGTAGGAAGCGTTCTCCTGGCACCCGCTGAACCCAGATTCATCTGTCAGATAGTGAAGTGTTTTTCATCACTCCAGAGAACCCATTTCCACTACTCCATAGTTCAATGGTGGTGTGCTTTACACCACTCCAATTGAAATTGTGCATGGTGACCCGAGGCTTTTGTGCGGCTGCTTGGCCATGGAAACCCAAACCATGAAGCTCCCGATGAACAATTATTTTGCTAATGTTGCTTTTCAGAGGCAGTTTGGAACTTGGTAGTGAGTGTTACAACCAAGGAGCTGAACGCCACAGCTGAACATTTGTTGCAACTTGAAGTTTCCACCTTACAATAACAGCCCTTACAGTTGACTGGTGCAACTCTTGTAGATATCTGATGAACTGACATTTTGGGATGGTGGTATCCTATGGCAGTGACATATTGAAAGTCACTGAGCTCTTCAGTATGGCCCATTCTCCTGATGTTTGACAATGGCTAGTGCCTGTCTGTATGCTTCATTGTATGCACTTGTTAGCAATAGATGTGGCTGGTATGACCAAACGCACTTCTTAGAAGGGGTGTCCTCATACTTTTGGCCATATAATATATAAGGACAATTGGAATCTACAGTACTTGTAATACACAAAAGTATTCAGACCCAGACAAGCTCTATATCTTTCCCCATTTTAGTTCCATGTAAATTAAAAGCTGGGCACAAAAAATGGTAAAGCAAGTACTATTCAGAAGTATCTATATGATGGAACTTGCTCTAGCTAGATTTAAAAAACTGAAGGGATGGATGTCCAAACTGGTAAAATATCCACATATTGTTACGAGCCGCGGCGGTACTCACAGCCGCCGCGGCTCACTTCCTGTGTGCCCAGGCGTCCCGGCCGTCACCATGACGACCGGGACGTCACTTCCTCCTAAACCCCGGCCATTGCCAAGGCAACGGCCGGACTCTTTACAAAGCAGCGCCACGTCCCGGCAACAAGGGGACAGCCGGGCACGTGCGCACAGGTCTGTAATAACCTGATGGCTATTAGGTGTTCAATGTTTAATTAACAGGCATTAGCCTGCAGTTGTTTTCCTCATAGCCCTGATTGGCCTGTTGGTATGGCAGGCAATTAGTCTGCAGCTGTGTATCTCCCAGGGGCAAACTCTGATTGGCTGTTGTCTGTATTTAAGGCAATGAGGTCTGCTGCCTCATTGCCGGTTATAGCTTCTGCTTCCCAGTCTGCTGACCTGCTTTGTTCCTGTTCCTATCTATTGAACTTCTGCTGATCTCCCGTGTATGACCCTTGGCTTGGATTTGGACTTCGCTTGTGTATCCCGTGACCCTGACCTCTGGCCTGTTTACCATTTCTCCTGTCTGCTTGTGACCCTTGACCCTGGCTTGTTAACTGGAAATTGCAACCTGCTGCCGGCCCTTGACCTCTGCGTGGACCTCACTCCGCTTGCCTGGGTTCTCCCCAGCCGGTACACACTTCACGACCCTCTGTCAGTCTGCAGCCAAATCTGTCCCCACCACCAGGGGCTCCAGTGAACACCTGATTGGCAGAGTAGACTCCGGGTTGTGTTGTGCCGGCTGGAGGAGTTCCTAACACATATCTATAAAACTGTAGAACTAACAAAGAGAAATTTTGGGTGGCCTGGGATGGTGCAAGATTGTGATTTTTTTAAATAAAAACTTGTGTGACCTGTGCCTGTGCTAAAACCAATTACTACAAATACATGGGATTAGGGGAAGGAATTATCACTAACTTGTTCAGTGGAGGGATTTTTAACCTTCCGATAATTCCTGGGAATCACTGGAAAACATCTATTTGCAAATTTCTTTAAACTCATCTAAATCTATCCAATTTTGTGGCAGCTCCTTAGGGCGGCAATGTGACCGATAGGAAATGGCATCATTAGGTGGGCAATAAAAAAATTATTCTTTGCTTGGAAATCATTCTCTGGTTAATCATTTTTGGTGAATATGTTGTTTCTGCTTCCTGAATTACTGTTGCTGATCTTAGCCTTTGTATTTAACTTCTCTTTGGATTACTACCTAGAATTGATCTTTGATTTGACCATTATGAAATCTCACTACCAGCCCTAGATTTTGATTATACTGTACCAGAGCTTGTGCTCTACTTAGTGTCTTGAGTAGTAGTGAGAGGTTTAATTGGGCTGCAACTCTGCTTCTGGCATTCAGGCATGCTAGACCTAACAACAGAACAGCTGAAAGTAGTATATTTTACACAATAGATACAAGGACAAATAGTCTGGATCCAGAGAACTTCTGCTACTGCATTAGAGGCTATTTTCATGCAGCATGAACTACCTAGAGAATATCTGAGTTCCTCATTGCAGGTGAAACAACTTAAATTGTGTACTTCCATAGCTTATCTGTGGTTCCCATTCAGTATGGGAAACCTGTATTTGGTATGAGTTATTACAAAATTATCCTACAGGCAAAACTTGCCTATAAAGACATTGCCGTTTTAAATCTGCCCTGCAAAATCACTGAATATCAGCGACTTGCAGAATGCGTAGATTGATATATTTATCCCCTGGAGTCCTAATCTTTGGAGGACTTATCACTTAACATAACATTCTTGCTGGCAATCGGCAAAGAGAATTGATGAGATTGAAGATCTTTTAAGTGACAAATTCCAATCACCTTTTCAGCAAAACTACTGAGATCGAAGGAGTTCTTTAGGACTAAAGTGGTCTCAACTTTTGCTATCAGCCAAGATATTATTCTTCCCTCATTCATTCCAATCAGGATATAGTAAGAGAGAACTCAAAATTTCAGGAAAACTGATTAACCTTTAAGCTCTGCTAAAGGGAGGAAAAAGACTAACTAGCAACTACAAGATTAATTTCTAAAGCAATCATGGATTGAATCAGAAGATCTTATCCACGCTGTGCAGGAGCCATGCAATATCAAAGCTCACTCGACAAGAAACCTAGAAGGAAAAATCAGCTTTACTTGGTGATTTGCATGACTATATTGTGGTATCAATTTAAAAGTTTCGTTAACCATTATAGAGTTGGTACCGGTTCACATTTAAAGTTTAGTTTTATTTTCAGAAAATGTAAACAATACAATTTTCCTGTACCAAATCATGGCAGTGGGCTATATTTCACAACTCTGTTTTTGCCCAGTTCAGGCTAGACAAGTGTAGAACAGATAATTGCTGTCCAAACATGGCATGAGAGATATTAACTCACCAACCTACCATTGTCCCGTACAGGAAAAGAAAATAAGTAGGATATACATTTTTCATTTAATATGTGTAAAATAGCCTTTGTAATTAACACATTAAAATGTACAAAAGTAACAGACAAAAGAAAATTAGATCCAATACCTCTTTACTTGCCCAAGGCTGATTTGCTGCACTTGTAATAAGGAGGCTGGTTCTTGGCAAGGGGCCAGTTATCAGGAAGTGGACCTATTTTGAGCTCGCTCAGGCCTATTAGAGGCTGGCCCCGAAACATTCCTGGACGTATCTGTGATGGGCTACTTGGAGCCATAGCTCATTCAGCCGAATCGTTAATACAGCTCGGCTTTTTAAACAAATACATTTCCTCTGTTTTACCAGGGACTCCAGAGAACCACCTCGACACAGGTTCATCAAGCCTAAATCCTCTCCCTTCAATTACCCCGAGATATTACCCACATTCTCCTTGAAGAAACAAAATCAACTAATTAATAGGGATGAGCGCACTCGGATTTATGAAATCCGAGCCCACCCGAACGTTGCGGATCCGAGTCGGATCCGAGACAGATCCGGGTATTGGCGCCAAATTCAAAAGTGAAACTGAGGCTCTGACTCATAATCCCGTTGTCGGATCTCGCGATACTCGGATCCTATAAATTCCCCGCTAGTCGCCGCCATCTTCACTCGGGCATTGATCAGGGTAGAGGGAGGGTGTGTTAGGTGGTCCTCTGTGCTGTTTAGTTCTGTGCTGTTTAGTTCTGTGCTGTTTAGTTCTGTGCTGTTTAGTGCTGTGCTGTTTAGTGCTGTGCTGTGCTGTGCTGTGCTGTGTTCTGCAGTATCAGTCCAGTGGTGCTGTGTGCTGTGCTCTGTCCTTCTGAGGTCAGTGGTGCTGCTGGGTCCTGTGCTGTGTCCTGTTCAGTCCAGTGGTGCTGTGTCCTGTGCTCTGTGCTTCTAAGGGCATAGTTATTTCCCCAATATTCCCCTGTGTTTAAAAAAATAAAAAAAAGTTTTTTAAAAAAATACCAAAAACTACTTTAATTTTTTTTAATTACCACAAAATTTGCACAACCAATCCTGCAGTATAAGCCCATTGGTACTGCAATATTACCAAGTTCACACATTCAGCAGTATAAGTCCATTGGTACTGCAATATTACCAAGTTCACACATTCTGCAGTATCAGTCCAGTGGTGCTGTGTCCTGTGCTCTGTCCTGCTGAGTTCCGTAGTGCTGCTGGGTCCTGTGCCGTGTCCTGTTCAGTCCAGTGGTGCTGTGTCCTGTGCTCTGTGCTTCTAAGGGCATAGTTATTTCCCCACTATTCCCAAGTTTTTTAAAAATAAAAAAAAAGTAAAAAAAAATAAAAAATGAAAAAAAAAAAAAAAATATAATAATTATAACCAAATTTGCAAAACCAATCCAGCAGTATAAGTCCATTGGTACTGCAATATTACCAAGTTCACACATTCTGCAGTATCTTGTGCTACATATAATGGAGACCAAAAATTTGGAGGATAAAGTAGGGAAAGATCAAGACCCACTTCCTCCTAATGCTGAAGCTGCTGCCACTAGTCATGACATAGACGATGAAATGCCATCAACGTCGTCTTCCAAGCCCGATGCCCAATCTCGTAGTACCGGGCATGTAAAATCCAAAAAGCCCAAGTTAAGAAAAAGTAGCAAAAAGAGAAACTTTAAATCATCTGAGGAGAAACGTAAAGTTGCCAATATGCCATTTACGACACGGAGTGGCAAGGAACGGCTTAGGCCCTGGCCCGTGTTCATGACTAGTGGTTCAGCTTCACCCACGGATCTTAGCCCTCCTCCTCCTCCCCCCCCCTACAAAAAATTGAAGAGAGTTATGCTGTCAGCAACAAAACAGCAAACAACTCTGCCTTCTAAAGAGAAATTATCACTAATCCACAAGGCGAGTCCAAGGGTGTTGGTGGTTGTCAAGCCTGACCTTCCCATCACTGTACGGGAAGAGGTGGCTCGGGAGGAGGCTATTGATGATGTAGCTGGCGCTGTGGAGGAACTTGATGATGAGGATGGTGATGTGGTTATTGTAAATGAGGCACCAGGGGGGGAAACAGCTGATGTCCATGGGATGAAAAAGCCCATCGTCATGCCTGGTCAGAAGACCAAAAAATGCACCTCTTCGGTCTGGAGTTATTTTTATCCAAATCCAGACAACCAATGTATGGCCATATGTAGCTTATGTAAAGCTCAAATAAGCAGGGGTAAGGATCTTGCCCACCTAGGAACATCCTCCCTTATACGTCACCTGAATAACCTTTATAGTTCAGTGGTTAGTTCAGGAACTGGGGCTAGGACCCTCATCGGTACAGGGACACCTAAATCCCGTGGTCCAGTTGGATACACACCAGCAACACCCTCCTCGTCAACTTCCTCCACAATCTCCATCAGATTCAGTCCTGCAGCCCAAGTCAGCAGCCAGACTGAGTCCTCCTCAATACGGGATTCATCCGAGGAATCCTGCAGCGGTACGCCTACTACTGCCACTGCTGCTGTTGCTGCTGTTAGTCGGTCATCTTCCCAGAGGGGAAGTCGTAAGACCGCTAAGTCTTTCACAAAACAATTGACCGTCCAACAGTCGTTTGCCATGACCACAAAATACGATAGTAGTCACCCTATTGCAAAGCGTATAACTGCGGCTGTAACTGCAATGTTGGTGTTAGACGTGCGCCCGGTGTCAGCCATCAGTGGAGTGGGATTTAGAGGGTTGATGGAGGTATTGTGTCCCCGGTACCAAATCCCCTCGAGATTCCACTTCACTAGGCAGGCGATACCAAAAATGTACAGAGAAGTACGATCAAGTGTCCTCAGTGCTCTTAAAAATGCGGTTGTACCCACTGTCCACTTAACCACGGACATGTGGACAAGTGGTTCTGGGCAAACGAAGGACTATATGACTGTGACAGCCCACTGGGTAGATGCATCCCCTTCCGCAGCAACAGCAACAGCTGCATCAGTAGCAGCATCTACAAAATGGCTGCTCATGCAAAGGCAGGCAACATTGTGCATTACAGGCTTTAATAAGAGGCACAACGCTGACAACATATTAGAGAAAATGAGGGAAATTATCTCCCAGTGGCTTACCCCACTTAGACTCTCATGGGGATTTGTGGTGTCAGACAATGCCAGTAACATTGTGCGGGCATTAAATATGGACAATTTCCAGCACGTCCCATGTTTTGCCCACACCATTAATTTGGTGGTGCAGCATTACCTCAAGAGTGACAGGGGTGTGCAGGAGATGCTTGCGGTGGCGCGCAAAATTGCTGGACACTTTCGGCATTCAGCCAGTGCCTACCGCAGACTAGAGGCACATCAAAAAAGCATGAACCTGCCCTGCCATCACCTCAAACAAGAGGTTGTGACGCGCTGGAACTCCACCCTCTATATGCTGCAGAGGATGGAGGAGCAGCAAAAGGCCATTCAGGCCTACACAGCCACCTACGACATAGGCAAAGGAGTGGGGATGCGGCTCAGTCAAGCGCAGTGGAGACTGATTTCCGTGTTGTGCAAGGTTCTGCAGCCATTTGAACTTGCCACACGAGAAGTCAGTTCCGACACTGCCAGCTTGAGTCAGGTCATTCCCCTGATCAGGCTGTTGCAGAAGCAGCTGGAGAAAGTGAGGGAGGAGCTGGTAAGCCATTGCGATTACACCAAGCATGTAGCTCTTGTGGATGTAGCCCTTCGTACGCTTTGCCAGGATCCGAGGGTGGTCACTCTTTTAAAGTCAGAGGAATACATTCTGGCCACCGTGCTCGATCCTCGGTTTAAAGCGTATGTTGTGTCTCTGTTTCCGGCGGACACAAGTCTACAGCGGTGCAAAGACCTGCTGGTCAGGAGATTGTCCTCTGAAGAGGACCGTGACATGCCAACAGCTCCACCCTCATTTTCTTCCACATCTATGGCTGCGAGGAAAAAGCTCAGTTTTCCCAAAAGAGGCACTGGCGGGGATGCTGATAACATCTGGTCCGGACTGAAGGACCTGCCAACCATTGCAGACATGTCTACTCTCGCTGCATTGGATGCTGTCACAATAGAAAAAATTGTGGATGATTACTTTGCTGACACCATCCAAGTAGACATGTCAGACAGTCCATATTGTTACTGGCAGGAAAAAAAGGCAGTTTGGAAGCCCCTGTACAAACTGGCTCTATTTTACCTGAGTTGTCCCCCCTCCAGTGTGTACTCGGAAAGAGTTTTTAGTGCAGCGGGGAACCTGGTCAGTGAGCGGCGAAGGAGGTTGCTTCCTCACAACGTTGAAAAAATGATGTTTATAAAAATGAATAATCAATTCCTCAATGAAGTACAGCACTGCCCTCCAGATACTACAGAGGGACCTGTGGTTGTGGAGTCCAGCGGGGACGAATTGATAATGTGTGATGAGGAGGAAGTACACACTGTAGGGGGAGAGGAATCAGAGGTTGAGGATGAGGACGACATCTTGCCTCAGTAGAGCCTGTTTAGTCTGTACAGGGAGAGATGAATAGCTTTTTTGGTGTGGGGGCCCAAACAAACCAATCATTTCAGCCAAAGTTGTTTGGTAGGCCCTGTCGCTGAAATGATTGGTTTGTTAAAGTGTGCGTGTCCTATTTAAACAACATAAGGGTGGGTGTGAGGGCCCAAGGACAATTCCATCTTGGACCTTTTTTTTTTGCATTATATGACCAATCAACAGTCGTTTGCCATGTTCAAAAAGTAAAACCAAATTTAAAAAAATACAAGAAATTAAACCAAAAGTAAAATGCCGTGTCATAATTTAAAACAAGAGGTATTGACGTGCTCTAAAACTACTGTATTGTTGTTTATATTTTATAAACACTACACTTGACAGCTTGAGTCTTTCAATAAAAAAGTAACTGTCCATTGCACGAATATTTGCAACTGGGACAATTTTAGGGTTAAGAAAGTCAACTAATAACACTTCGACGCTGTCTGTCTTTATAAACACTACACTTGGAAGTTGGAGGAGGTATTGTGGCCCCGGCACCAAATTTACTACCGGGGCCACTCCACTGTGCAGTCCATATTTAGGTGTATCAGATATTAAACAACGGTGACAGTTGATGCCCAATTTTTTAATTATATTGTGGCCTCGGTACCAAATTGTGTACCGGGGCCACCACACTACGCAGTCCAGATACTTGTTTGGTGGAATTCAGACCAGTTGAGGGTTTTATTATTATATTGTGTGGACCACTCTATCTATACCACACTACAACTCTATACCACTCTATTTCATACTTTAATTCTATTTCATACTTTAATTCTATTTCATACTTTAATTCTATTACTAATTACCATAAAGAGGAACAAAATAAACCAATTTTACCAAAAGTATAATATGACTTAGACTTACAAACACTACACTTGAAAGATCGTGCCTTTAAATGAAAAAGTCAGTCTTCATTGCACGACTATGTGCAACAGGGACAGTTTTTTGGGTTTACAAAGTCAAACAATAACACTTTGACCCTGTCTGTCTGGGATCTCAATGACGAATTGTCTGTACCATGTTTGGAGGAGGTATTGTGGCCCCGGTATCAAATTGGGTACCGGGGCCACCCCACTATGCAGTCCAGATACTTGTTTGGTGGAATTCTGACACGTGGAGGGTTTTTTAATTATATTGTGGCCTCGGTACCAAATTGTGTACCGGGGCCACCACACTACGCAGTCAAGATAGATAGATGCGTATTGCGTATCATAGATAAAGTACATTCAGTGGTGTGGGGCAAATTGAAAAATATTCAAAATGCACTGACATTATCAAAAACAAGAGGTTGTCACACGCTAAAACTCCAACATGTATATGATGGAGAGGATGGAGGAGCAGCCGTATGTGTAGTGTAATGCAGATCTGTTGAAGGTTTTTTATATATTTTATTGTGGTGCCCAGTGCCCACTCCTCTAGGCAGTCCAGGTACATTTATTGGTGCGATTCATAAAAGTTCAGGGTTTTTAATATATTGTGGTGACCCACTCCTCTACGCAGTCCAGGTACAATTATTGGTGCGAATCATAAAAGTTCAGGGTTTTTAATATATTGTGGTGACCCACTCCTCTACGCAGTCCAGGTACATTTATTGGTGCGATTCATAAAAGTTCAGGGTTTTTAATATATTGTGGTGACCCACTCCTCTACGCAGTCCAGGTACAATTATTGGTGCGAATCATAAAAGTTCAGGGTTTTTAATATATTGTGGTGACCCACTCCTCTACGCAGTCCAGGTACAATTATTGGTGCGAATCATAAAAGTTCAGGGTTTTTAATATATTGTGGTGACCCACTCCTCTACGCAGTCCAGGTACAATTATTGGTGCGAATCATAAAAGTTCAGGGTTTTTAATATATTGTGGTGATCCACTCCTCTACGCAGTCCAGGTACAATTATTGGTGCGAATCATAAAAGTTCAGGGTTTTTAATATATTGTGGTGACCCACTCCTCTACGCAGTCCAGGTACAATTATTGGTGCGAATCATAAAAGTTCAGGGTTTTTAATATATTGTGGTGACCCACTCCTCTACGCAGTCCAGGTACAATTATTGGTGCGAATCATAAAAGTTCAGGGTTTTTAATATATTGTGGTGACCCACTCCTCTACGCAGTCCAGGTACAATTATTGGTGCGAATCATAAAAGTTCAGGGTTTTTAATATATTGTGGTGACCCACTCCTCTACGCAGTCCAGGTACAATTATTGGTGCGAATCATAAAAGTTCAGGGTTTTTAATATATTGTGGTGACCCACTCCTCTACGCAGTCCAGGTACAATTATTGGTGCGAATCATAAAAGTTCAGGGTTTTTAATATATTGTGGTGACCCACTCCTCTACGCAGTCCAGGTACAATTATTGGTGCGAATCATAAAAGTTCAGGGTTTTTAATATATTGTGGTGACCCACTCCTCTACGCAGTCCAGGTACAATTATTGGTGCGAATCATAAAAGTTCAGGGTTTTTAATATATTGTGGTGACCCACTCCTCTACGCAGTCCAGGTACAATTATTGGTGCGAATCATAAAAGTTCAGGGTTTTTAATATATTGTGGTGACCCACTCCTCTACGCAGTCCAGGTACAATTATTGGTGCGAATCATAAAAGTTCAGGGTTTTTAATATATTGTGGTGACCCACTCCTCTACGCAGTCCAGGTACATTTATTGGTGCGATTCATAAAAGTTCAGGGTTTTTAATATATATTGTGGTGACCCACTCCTCTACGCAGTCCAGGTACATTTATTGGTGCGAATCATAAAAGTTCAGGGTTTTTAATATATTGTGGTGACCCACTCCTCTACGCAGTCCAGGTACAATTATTGGTGCGAATCATAAAAGTTCAGGGTTTTTAATATATTGTGGTGACCCACTCCTCTACGCAGTCCAGGTACAATTATTGGTGCGAATCATAAAAGTTCAGGGTTTTTAATATATTGTGGTGACCCACTCCTCTACGCAGTCCAGGTACAATTATTGGTGCGAATCATAAAAGTTCAGGGTTTTTAATATATTGTGGTGACCCACTCCTCTACGCAGTCCAGGTACATTTATTGGTGCGATTCATAAAAGTTCAGGGTTTTTAATATATATTGTGGTGACCCACTCCTCTACGCAGTCCAGAAAGATACCTTGTTGCAACGTTTTGGACTAATAACTATATTGTGAGGTGTTCAGAATACACTGTAAATTAGTGGAAATGCTTGTTATTGAATGTTATTGAGGTTAATAATAGCCTAGGAGTGAAAATAAGCCCAAAAACTTGATTTTTAAACTTTTTATGTTTTTTTCAAAAAAAATCCGAATCCAAAACCTTAAATCCGAACCGAGACCTTTCGTCAAGTGTTTTGCGAGACAAATCCGAACCTCAAAAATAACGAAAATCCGGATCCAAAACACAAAACATGAGACCTCAAAAGTCGCCGGTGCACATCCCTACTAATTAACAGCCACTTTCTATATTCACTGACCTGTCACAAACATCTGTTGCCACACGTTGCAAATTCAATAATCACCTTTATCCTCAGGGTCAATGATATTCTCTACACGTGGGGTTTTACTGTGAAGCTTTTTAGAATTAAAAATGGGATCTGTAAACAGTCCTCAGCCCAGAAGAGGGTATATCACGTTTGAAAAAAATGGGATCACAATCCAAGGCACAAAGAAAGCAGATCCAAGTGAAAGTAAAAAATCTCATCCTGGGGCATTTGAAAAGAGAATATTACAGATAAATCTCTCTCAGTGTTGGCTGAAATAATGAACCGCTTAACTATAATAAACCTATCTCCTTGTTACACTGTATACTGTTCCATGCAGTAGGTATTTTTTCTTCTTAAATTTACTGTCCATGTGTAACTTTGAATTTTTCTGTGATTGTTTGGGGACTGTTGCCCTGTTTTACTCAGGTGTATGTTTACTAATATTTCGATAAATTATGCCACTCTACTCTTAATGCTGTACCTATGAGATGGTTAGCAATGGGACTGACTGTTTTTTTCTGTGCTATATAGATTGTTATATGCTGTAATGTGCCTCTCCCAACACTGTAACTTACTGGAAATTAATGTCACCTTTCCCTTAACTTCCCTTACAAATGGGATACTGCACTGCAGACTTCTAAAGACTCAGGTCCTCAAATAATATTTTACCAAGAAATGCACTTTAAAAGTCTACAGCACCATAAATTGCAGCTGTCCCATTTTGCACATATTTTTCAGCAACATCAGAAAACAACAGTAGTGGCCATTATAAGAAATAATATCCCCTTCAAATTACCAGAGCGTATAATTGAGGAGTAAGGAACATACAGTAAATAACGGTAATATGTGACCTGAACAACACAGTATACACTTTAGTGAACTTGTATATAGCAAATAACAAAACGTTTATTTTTTTAGGGAGCAATTGCTAAGAACAAGGGTCACATTTTAATTGCTTTAGATTTCAATTCAATTTATCTTCAGACCATGGAATATAAGCAACCCCTCAACAGACTACAAAAAGAAAATCTTTTCAGGATTTACTAGCTCAATTCCAAATTTGTGATGTCTGGCAAACTCAACATACAACTGACAGACTACTTACTTTTGAACACCTCATCTCATTTTCTCACATGCTGACTTGGTTTTAGTAGATAAAACAGTACATTTCAGAATCCCAAATAAGACTAATAACATGGTCCGATCATGATACCATTTTCATGAAGATCAGACATCTCAATCAGTTTAAAGGCACATAGAAATGAAATAACTCATTGGTTTCCTCTTGTAACAGGGAAGGAGGCATAGGAGAAAGTAGTTTATATCCCAAGTAATGTGTTACTCCATTCTGTTACCAAGTTAACACCGTGTTTCATTAATTCTTTGGAGTGCGTGCAAAAATAAAATATATGTATGTGTGCGTGAGATATTTTTTTTTCCTCTGTGTACGTGTTTATATGTAGGTGTTAAGAGAGTGTTTGAGTGTGAAAGCAAGACCATGATAGTGTGAAAATATACTGCTGCTGTATCAGAGGTAGAATGAAGATGGGATCTGGGTTTATAAAGTCCAGGAACCATTCTCCCAGTCTGTTCTGCAACCATGTGGGGTCATGATTTTTCACCTCCCATAACTGCACATTGCCATGAGTGACAATTCATTGTTTTCTGGTCTCATGTGCCCTCCCTCCGATATGAACTGGCCAGAAGCCAATCATACTCTGCCCTGATCCAGCACGTGTGCAGGGCATAGGCGGCATAGTGCACACGCAGATCACCATGGCCAAACTCCATCCCAGGGGACAAAATGAAAAGGTTATCCTCACTTTAACTGAACAATACTCAAGTCTTTTCACATAACTGACATACATCTCTCTTTCACTTAAAATTTAGTCAATTCAACATTCTTTGGCAATACCATGTAATTTCCCACTGCCTTCACAAACTTTTAACAGTTTAAAATTTGTTGAAAATTGTTAATGACGATGATATATCGCTAATCGGTCATTGGTATGTTAAGTTAGACTCTTTGCTCTCTCAAATGAACAATTATGAAATACTAATGTCCCTTTTCTCCCTTGAATTTTTTTTTTTTTATGGTGACGGAAACCCCGAATTAAAAAAAAAATTGAGCTTATTTGTTTTGCAGCACTTTCTTCACCCAAGTACCAACATCAGACATTCATCATGCGCTCACCCTTTCCTACAAAAAGCCGACGGTCAGATGCAATCAATTTTACTTGTCTTGGTTGGGGAGGATATCGGATACTAAAATGTTGTACTCCCTAAACTATAATACCTATTTTGTACCTTCACAGTTTAATTTTCGGATCCAAGAACAGTGTCTCATTGAAACACGCTCAAAACTCCTATCACTCTGGCGGTTTAGCTTTCCCCAACATACTGCATCTTTCTTTGATCTTTTGGCTATAGGGCTGCAGATCTTACAGGAAAAAATGGATAGAAATTGAACCCCTAATCGTTAGTTTGCTCCATAAGATAAATTGGGTGCCCTAAATCTCCCCCTTAGAATTGTGACACCACAGTGTCTAAAGATCATATATGAAGGACTGGTCTGAAGGTTGAGATCAAGTCTACCACTCAGGCCATCTTGACTTAATTAAAAAGCTCTTTGAAAAATATGTCTACCAAAGTTTCAAAACTGTGATCTTTGTGTACTTGAAAACAATTGTACTTGGAAACTAATATGATAAAGAATCATAATGAAATACTGTCTTGGGTGTGCATAGTCTATATTAAATTTATCAGATTTAGATAACTAGTTGTGTGCAAGTACGTTAAGAGGGACAGGCTGAAAAAGAGCTCCTAAAAATCTGAACAGATGCTGTTTTAGTCTGTGCTTGCAAAAAAAGATAACCCCCACACACATAGCTCAATAAGTGGATTTTTACTCACCGTAAAATCAATTTCTCTTACTACACTGGGGGACACTGCGTTACCTTGGGGTATACTAGGTGGGACTAGAGTTAGGCACTTATAAACTTGTTTGTTTCCCTGACTGCTCCCCCACTATGCCCTTCCTCTGTAGCTGACTTCAGTTTTGTATAACCAAGCCAGGAAGAGAGAAAAAGCAATTCAGAAAGCAACACCAAAGACAGCACCACTTTCAGAGCAAGGGAGGGCGCGCAGTGTCCCTCAGTGTAGTAAGAGAAATTGATTTTACGGTGAGTAAAAATCCTCTTTTCTCTATCCTACCACTGGGGGACACTGTTACCTTGGGAAGCTACCAAAGCTGTGTCCAAGGGCGGGAATGCTCTGGAACGGCTGTGCGCAATGTCTTGTATTCAAAACCCTGCATTTGTGAATGCAAATGCATGCAACAAAGAAACAATATGCAGCAGAAACAGACGCTGCCACTCTGTACAACTGCGCCATTGAATGACACTTTTGTGGCGTACAAAAAGCTGCAACCCTCCTGGAAAGTGCACTGTAAAAGTCACTGGAACCTGCAGAGGGGTACAGACAGAATGTTGGTCGTGATGCAGTGGCAAGAGACCACCTAGACCCTGTCCCCCCTATGCTCTTTAGCGTTAGAGAGGCTAAATGGGCATTACATTCCTAAACAGGAACTGTGCGAACAAGAGCATAAACTATCTCCCGTCGAAAAAACGTTACACAAAAAGAAGAGGCACAAGAATGATGAACTACAATCTCTGTGTCAGTGGAATGCAGGCACTAATTGTCATAACCAATAATGTCTCGTACAACGCGCCACTAAGTTTCTGGTAAAGAAAATGAGGAAGAGCCATACACACTCCCGCCCCAGATCCCCTACGAGATGTGACATCCAAGAGAACAGCCAGCAACTCAATCCACTCAATGATATCCAAAGCATCACCATATACACTGATGCAACAGCTTAAGCCACTTAGCGATATCTAAGGGAGCACTGATACAGTGCTTAAACCATTCAGAGATAAACAAGGGAGCACTCATTTCATGAGCTAACGGCTTAACTAACTCAGCGATATCTGAGGGAGCACTCATATAGAGAGTTAACAACATAAGCCCGACATATATACTAGGAAGCACTCATACCATGAGCTAACAGCTTAACTAATTCAGAGAGTTACCGGAGGCCAAAGCAAGCCTCCTGATGAAGAGAACTAGACTCCCTGGAAATCTACAACCAACCAAAGGTGGGCTGAGCATAAAGAAACCGCTTAAGCAAAACAACCTTCCGCTGAGCTATACAGAGAGCCACGGAAGCTGCACGCTGAAAGAAGTAGGGCAGAGACCCAATTGAAGCCAGCTGGTAAAGAAAACCTTTTAAAGATTCCTGAGTGGGGCGTGTGAAATTCTAGGAATTTACACCAATCGAATATAGTTTCTAGCCCAAAGAAAACAGCTGAGGAAGAAGCTCAACGGCTGAATAGAAGGTAGCAACCATCTCCCTGCAGGGATTCTCTAGCCGAAAAGGATAGCCATCCGACGCCACAGCATCAAACCAGATGATGAAAACAAAAAGAGCCGAACTACGAGGTGAGGCCGCTCTGGAACCGGGAAAAGAGGGACGACAACACAAGTCCCCTAAATCAGTAGAACACTGCTTTGCGGGACACACGGCGGACCACCAGACTAGCTGGGATGCGCCCCCTCCTAGAAACTCTTGAACCCCCACAAGGAAATTGGACCTGTGAATCACCTGTACACCCCCTAAGTTCTAGGGAGACCCGACTTAGCTATGGACAAATCCACCTGAGGGTCATTAGATTGAGAGCCGTTAGAGAAAACAGGTTAACATGTGAAAAGAACCTGGGCTCCCTCTCAAAGAGCCCTATGACCTAACCAGGAGAGCACAAAGGTATTACCCTGAGGTGACCCACTCTACCTGTTAAAGGATTGATTGCTAAGGCATTCGGCCCTCAATAATAATAATAAGTTGGTCTATCTTGGCCCATAGTATGGCACAAGGAACACACCTCCGACCATACACAGGTCGACCCTTATCCTGCATTAGGATACGGGAATTGCATAAGTGCTACAAATATGCAACAGCACTGCATTTTGAGACCGAATCTCTACAGGTTTTCTGACCTTCTGTACAAGAAGAGCAACTGACCCACTAATAAAAACATTGTGACTAAACACCACCCGAAAGGTAAATTAGTGAATCAGTGCAAAGGGGTGCTATGCACGTCCAAAACAATGAAAGCAGCCTTCCTTGATGAGAATCTCCCTGTTGAGACTTGGGAGATGTTACGAATAAGGAGAGCCAAAGATACAAGTAGAAACTTGGTATCCTATTTTGCAAAACAGAAACTCCTGTTACTGAAAGGAAATTCTGCCAGGAGCATTATGGAACTGTGTAGAAGATAGATGAGCGTGTTCTTCGATAGGAAGCTACTGAAAACCCCAAACTAGAATATAAGGCATAAGCCAACGCTTCTAGTGTGGTAGAATAAGCGAAGATTTAGGTAGGCTCAAAGAGACCACTTGTGAACCCAATAATGCAGCCCTGCTGCTTGCTGAGAGGCTGCAAGTATAAAATTCTGGCTGAAAACGTCTAGCTGTAAGCTAAGCGTTGGGTGTAATAAATAACTTCCACCACCGGGGAATGTCCCCAAACCTATGAATATTTACCTGATTGCCACAGTACATAAACTATAACCACCCCTATAAGGCTAAGCCTGACTCGGGATTTGGCACCCTGACCTCAGATCAACAGAGAGGATCAACGGATTGAACATGTAAACATCATGGCCTGGTGTTGCAGACATAAAAAAAAAAAGAAAGCACACCTACCGCCAGAAGCCTTTTGGATACTCATTTTTAATAGTGCAAACTGAGAGTTCCGATATTGGAACGTAGTCCTGTAAGCATGTGGCTAACTATAGGTATCATAGCTGAATAGCTGTATGCCTACCAGCTATGATGCTGCTGGGTGAATACAAACCACCCAATTAACCCTTCACGTGAATAAAGGCTAGATCACTTATTCTGTCTGAAAGCCACTAGCTAAACCCCTATACCAGCCCCTGCTCTGTGTAGGAGGACTTTGTCTGCTTCTGCCGGGGACAGCAGAATAAGAGAACTGAAGAGCCACAGAATTGTCACCAACAGGGACTACCTCCCTTGTATTGACTCAGGAGAATTAGGGGAGGTGAAAATATAGACAGTCTATTACTGTTTACCTGGTCTTTGACAAAAGACAGACACAGAGTCTAAGATATGAGGAAAAACATTTTCCCAACCAAGAATAGACTGTTGTCTTGCAAATGCGAAAACTGTGTACAGTTTAAGCTGAGATTATACACCTCGTGAGTGTAATCAGCAAGAATATTCCTCTTGATAGTAAAAAGATGAAGATAGACATCCTCTGGTGAGGAATGAATTACATCCTTATTCTGACTGTGGAAAAAGTCAAAGATAAAATCCTCTCCATCTGTGGAAGATGGTGAACAGCAGCATATTTGTCAGGATGGTTTTATACCTGAACAGCGTAATGCCGCTTCTGTGGTAGCGGACAGATATAAGCTGTGTGGGTGCTTAACCAGCACAGTGTAAACATGTGTAGAAGCATGAAAAAGGGTATACTCACGTACCATTTCGAATTTAAAAATCACCTTAATGTGTTCGGCCACCAAAAGCGACAGTGATTTAGACCAGACCTGTGTCACACGCCGGTCCTATAGTCAGGTCCCGGCTCTGTGACTTTCCCTTTAAGAACCATGATTCTGCTTGCTTCTCTTTCAGAGACATTACTTTCACAGGTGTTCCTAGCTACTGTGATCTGGACCACTCCCTAAACCTCATTGGTCCTGGAGCACTATATGAACCTCCCAAGGTTATGGACTCATTGCCTGATCTTTGTGTTACTCAGTCTACCTTGGGGTTGTATTTGCTGCTGCTGTTACCTGTGTGCTGGACTTCTACATCTACAAACCACCATACCTGGTACTTGTAGTTCCACACTGCTTACTGAATCTCCTACAGCTGTTACCTGTGTACTGGACTTCTACATCTGCACACTGAACTGTCTCGTGAGTTGCCTATTACACCTGCACTCATATTGATTGGCTCAACTACCTCTCTGCTCGGCTGCCTGTATTCTTTACTGAACTACAATCAAGTTACCTTGTCATCTGTGATTCTATGTTTGGCACAGCTATTATTACTCTGCTGATTATTAGTTGCTGGACTGTTATTAAGAATATATTGCCAAGCTAGTTGCCAGTTCCGTTATTCAAGTTGTGTGCATTCATTCTTCATGCCGTTGCTATTGGTTACCAACTGAACTTCTTTCGTGATTTCATTGTATTTTGTGAACTGTCGTGTACTCAGCTTGCTCAGTTGTACATATCTTTCACTGTTGCTGTTATACCATCTACCAATATACTATATTGCAACGCTACTATCATCTTCGGTGTTTTGTTCAACCTCCACCATCCACTGCTAATAACATCCAAGTAGTGGCAAAAGGGATCCATAAAATATCCTTAGCCATGACAACCTGTTTTTGCAAAACAGCTGACACCGAAATGGGAGCACCCTGTTTGTAGACCCTAGCCTCACAGTCTGTGCCGAGGCATTCGGGCTAAGCTGTGGAAAAGATAATTTAAAAATTACATTTCGCACATATATAATGTCACTCCTATTTCCCAGTTGATCTTTTTATTAGAAAACATTAGGAAATGGAAGACAAAGTAACAGGAAATAAGATTGTCTAACAATTAATTTGAAGACACATATATATACATATATATATATATATATATATATATATATATATATATATATATATATATATATACATACAAGTTAACCCGTGCATGATACTCATGCATTCTAGTCAAATCAAGCTACTTAAGGTGTTCTTGTCATGCATTTGGGGCTAGGCCAGGCCTCCTCAGGGGAAGAGCTTTACTTCCCGATGCAAGCGCCCTTTTTTAACGTGGTTTTGTCCACATGTCACCACCTCATCATTTTTCTCCATCACCTCATCCTTCATCTTTATCGCCACATCTATCCAGATGTCTATCCAGACACAGGGATCTCTCTCAGCGGTCCTGAGTATCACACTCCTCTCGCTCTGTCACCCCCGGCAACCACCAACCACTCCCCATTGTCACTTCTCCTTCAAGAAATATATATATATTTTTTCTTTAAATCTTTATAAACACTTTTAACAAATTAAAAACATCTTAGTATACCAAATTTCAGCCCTTTGAGGTTTTTTTTCCACACACTAAGAATTTAGTAGGTCAGTGTATAACTCCGCCCAGCAGGTGGCGCTGCAGCTTGGTTTTATTTTTTCCACACACACACAGACTAACACACGCCACTAGGCATTTATTTATATTTATTTGGAAAACTGTATAAAAGTTAACCACAATACTTGGGAACACAGGCTATACGTAGCAAAAGGGATTGTATATATACAGAACTCCCTTTACCAGACTTAAGTCCATTCCGAGTCAACATATGGAATATTATACAGATATGTATTCCCATATCAATGTACATCTGCCTGAAAATCAAAATATGTCACAGGAGGATAGGAAACTACCATATTGTCTAATAGGTAATCCTATAATATAAACAGCAGTCACAGGATCCTGAAAGAAAGGTCCTGACTGTGTGGCAAACAGGCTGACAATCGTTTAAAAACAGAATTAAAAACGATACTACATTACCCGGTGAAGAGAGGCAGAGTCAGGAACAGCATGCACTGATGTCTATGCTCCGGATCCAAGATGGCCGCCATTCGCGCCATTAGGGAGAGAGAGAGGGGGAGGTGTACTCTCCTCCCATAATGTCCGCCTCTGATCACCGCCGCTCAGCCACACACACACAAGTTAACCCGTGCATGATACTCATGCATTCTAGTCAAATCAAGCTACTTAATTTCTTGTCATGCATTTGGGCCTAGCCCAGGCCTCCTAAGGGGAAGAGCGTTACTTCCCGACGCCACCGCCCTTTTTAATGTGTGTTAATGAGGTAAAAATTACCTCACGAAAATGAGTTTGACCCCTCAACTCGTAAATTTAGCCTTTACTACCCCTCCCACGGGGGGAAGGGGGGATGATGGAAGTTAACTGACTTCACTATTCTAATTTTTTTGTCAAATAATGTCAGTATACCAAATTTCAGGTCAATTGGATGAGCCCTTTCTGAGAAAATTGTTTTTTACACACACACACACTAACACACGCCGCTAGGCTTTTACTTTTATATATTAGATAATGCTAAGAATTTAGTAGGTCAGTGTATAACTCCGCCCAGCAGGTGCCGCTGCAGCTTGTTTTGTTTTTTTTCCCACACACAGACGAACACACGCCGCTAGGCTTATATATATTAGAGATATATATATATATATATCCAATATATAAATGCATAGTGGCGCCTGTGTGTGGAAAAAAAACCCAACAAGTTGGAGCGCCACCTGCTGGGCAGTTATACACTGACCTACTAAATTCTTAGTGTGTGTGGGAAAAAAAATTCAAAAAGGGCTGAAATTTGGTAGGGCTCAAACTCATTTTCGTGAGGTAATTTTACCTCATGAACACACATTAAAAAGGCCGCTTGCGTCGGGAACTAACGCTCTTCCCCTGAGGAGGCCTGGGCTAGGTCCAAATGCATGACAAGAACCTTTTTAAAGACCTTAAGTAGCTTGATTTGACTAGAATGCATGAGTATCATGCACGGGTTAACTTGTATATAATATGGCTGCAGCCGCTGGAAGTGAGAACCGCCGCGCTGCCGTGCCCAGGGTGCGTGCGGTCTCACTGACAATGTAATCGCCTCCTGAGAGACCGATTTTTGTCCTTCTCCCCCACTGCTCGTTGTTTAGGGGTGGAGAAGGGGGGGGAGGCTGCCGGCAAGTCTGCGGGCGGAGAGGCTGAGACACCTTCACTCCCGCCCGCATGTTTAAACATGCCCGCGGCAGTCTATAAGGCCGAAATTAATAAATATATGTATATCCCAAATAAAGCTGCCTTTAAAAGGCATACTTTAAAATAAAACATGGCCCCTTTGCTCGTTCTTTCTAGGGGTAGACTGCTGACAGAGGTGCGAGGGAAGCGTGCTTTAGAGCTGCTTACCTGCGCTGGAACTCGAGTGAAGGAATCACTGGGACTATTCACTCCTCTGGGTCTTGGCATGGAGTCCAGCGCTGCACCTGAAAAGGAACAAAAATAAAAACAGGAAAACCTAATGCTAAACTAAGTATAGGCAGGAGCCTATACAGAAGTGACCTTTCTCCAGAAGGCACTTACAACAACTGAAGTCAGTTACAGAGGAGGGGCATAGTGGGGGAGGAGTCAGGGAAACAAATAAGTTTATAAGTGCCTACCTCCAGTCCCACCTACTATACCCCAAGGTAACGCAGTGTCCCCCAGTGGTAGGATAGAGAAATCATGTTTTTCTATGGTGCTGAACACACTTCTGTATTTCTTTTTTTGTGCTTTTTAGGTACGCAGTCAGCAGCTAGACATTAATTTGGTCGACATTCAGAAAGTAGACATTAAATAGACAATTCAAATGTTGACAGTATTATTAGGTCGACAACTCACATGGTCAACAGTATTATTAGGTTGACAACTGAAATGTATATAGTATTATATGGTTAGGGATAGGGTTAAGGATAGAGCTATTATTGTCGATGTAATAATGTCTATATTCAAAGTGCTGACCTAATAATACTATCAATGTCATTATTGTTGACTTTCCAACCATGTCTACCTTATGGTATCAACCATATAAATTGCGACCATGTAACTATTGAACACATGTATTGCACCCGCTTTTTCATTAGCAGCAATTACTATATATTTTGCAGTTCCATTTAAGCAAGGAAAGAAAAGCAGATTCCATATGGGGACACACACTACTTTTAAATGTTTATAAAAATTTCCTTTTTTTAACCAGGAAACACAGCTAACTTTTATCAAGTGTACTTGCAAACACAAGGACTGTAGATATTTATCACTCTGGTTTTAAAAAATGTATCAAGAAGCACAAGAAACTGAAAGTGCTGCAGCTAAGACGAAGAAAGACGTAGGCTAACAGAGTGAGTTTCTTTTCTATACAAAGCCAAGTCTGCTGACTCCATAACTAACTCCTGCAGAGGTATACTTGGGGTGGAAAGAAAAAAAGAAAATAAATAATAAATTCAGTAAAAATAGCTTTAATAATGCGATTATTTTCATTAGTTCAGAGTATGAAATCATCTGCAATATCTACTATTATCAGTCATAGGCTAGTTGGAGCGTATTAGCCCTAATGTACGAGCCAGAGAACATACAATTGGTATGCCAGTTATTCTGTGACACATTGCTTCACCCCCCCACCCCATCATGTATTAGGTCCTACATTACCACATATTGTCCATTGTGCTTAGGGATTAGTAGGGCAGTTACACTCTTCTGAGAGCTTGTTGTGGATGAGCACGTGGTTCTACTACATCAGTCCACCGCTACGTGGTCACTCCGTTTCACACATTATGATCTGAGATATACAAAGTATGCTAGGATGCAATTGCCACACAGACACAGATGTGCTAATAGTATTTTCTTGTGCCATCTTTAGCAGTGATGGCAGACGGATCTGGACAGAGTTAATAGCCTATAACAGCCTGTGGTTGCAATTTGCCCAATTTCAAACTTAAATAGTTATAGTTTTGTTACAATAACATTTTAAGCTATGCTTCATTTTTACCATTAAAATGGACGATTGTAAATGTCTGACAATAAAAAGGTAGCAAAAACTGAACAGATACTAGATATTGTATGACAACAGGCACTTTTAATGAGAAATGGCTAAACTCCATGATGCTAATTCTTAAAACAATACATTTCACTGGTCACTACCCCCACAGATAAAAAAAATCTGCATTAATGCCTCCAATATTGTGATTCACACAGACACTCTCCCTGTGTTGCTATTATGTTCCTGAGCTCTATTTCCTTCATAAGAATCATTAACCGTACTGTAATATGGGAGCTCACAGATGAAAATGTGTGCAGGGAGTTTACATAATAAGTGGTTATGACAGGATGCAACAATCCATGCGATAAAACCTCCCAGTAAAATAAAAAATAAATCAATGACAAAGAAATATATTTTGGACACAGATCATTAAAACGAGAGATTGGTTTGCTTTAAAAATATGCAACAAAAATGATGGTTAATTGTAGGGAAGAAGCAAGCGTCTTATTCACCACCACAGACTGATGATCTCTGGAACCTGTTCTGCTACAGAACCCAGATGGCTAGGGCTCAGACCACAGTGCTTTTTCCTTTCTATGTGGCTGCTTTTCTGGAGGTCAGAGGGCATGGAATCAGCAGCTGGCGGGAAGGATTGAACAGGAGGAAGATAATAGCTCTTTAGTCCTCTTCGTCTTCACTAATGTCATAGGCAACAGCCATTGATCGAGAACGTCTGCCTGGTGATGCAGGCGGGGAGGTTTTAGTGGAGAAGGGCCAGCGGAACGATGGTGAGGGAGAGCGCTCGCGAGCAGGACTGCTACTAGGGCTTTGTTTGGGACTGATGGCCTGAAGCATTCTTCCCTTGCCCTCCTTCAACATGTGTTTCTGCAACAAATAGGAAAATTTTGCGGTTTGAAAACTCATCAAACAAAATTGTGCAAATCTTTTTTGTTACTAGACTGTTTCAATCATATATTTTCATGCAAGAACCCATATTGAATATAACCCATTCTTTTAATTCACCAGCTGAAACAAGGACACTTCTAGGAATTGGCCTTTCTACAGAATGTTTTCCTTGGGCCAACCATCAAACATAGAAGCAGGTTTTGCTTTTATACTATAATGGTACAAAACCCATAGAATAGTTCAAAAAAAATTTGACCCCAGTTTGAAGCAATATAGGTATTTTCCCTACACAATTAAAAGTGAAGATATCATTTAACGATTACTGGAATATTAAAGGTGCAAGCCATTTCTATATATAAAGTTTATACTGCTGGTGGGAGACATCTTAGCTGGGCACAGTTCATGCTTGTGGAAGTCACTCTTATTGCAAATAATAATTAGGGAGTACACATTCTGGATGATCAGCTATGTATGCATAAAAGCGACATACCTGGACCTGTATCCTACATACCGTGTGGGTGTTTTTGTGGGCTGAACCAATTTTCAGCCTACTAATTTATTAAGAAGTGGTGATATCATTGAGGCATGACAGCATAACTAATATTTAGAAGAGCCCAACTTACATTCATGATATACTGGTTTCCTAGTGAACTGACAGGTTACATATTCTCATGAAAAATGGATGCCTCTACTAGGTGTGTCAGATTCACTAATTGTGTGTTACACATACTGCATAGCCAGCACATTAAATTATGAATCCAATTTTACATCAGGGACTAATGTACAGCTCCAATCCACCACTGATATGGGGTAAAAGAAGAACGCAGAACCATTACAGAGGCACATTCTGTAATATGAATAGAAGTATATGGCTATGATTCTGTAAATTATTACATTAGATTGGAGCTCTCTGTCACCTGTATCAGTCCAGTATCATTCAAATAGGACTGCACAAGTTTTGGTGAGAAAATGAAAGGTCCTCTTTAAGCTCTGGTCCTTTAAGTTGGTTAGACTGAAATTTGAAGACTTATGGGAAGCTAATGACCATAAGTGTCAGTTACAGTGAGCAAATTTAATACAAGGATATTAATTTAAGGAGAACAGTGATTTTTATATTCCACTGCACTTCCATGTGTTTTCCACATTTCTATGGTAACGTTTATTTTCCATCACTCCCTAATCCTGAGAACTTACCAAAGCTCCCTCTGGGCCAAACATCTCCAAGAAGTTTCCAATAAATTCTCGCGACTTCTCTTCCCATTTTTGGATTAGATCAATACTTTTCTCCTCCACCTTCTGCACAAATTCCTTTGATTTCTCCTCCACATCTTTTACCTTCTTCTTTACCTTATCCACGCGTTCCTGCAAGTTGTATTTCTTCGCCTGGAATTAATATAGAGCACATAGCTTTTCAATGTCATATTTTGGTTCTTTATACATGAAAACTCATAATATAATCCAGACCCTTCTTCAATGATAAAATTGGGGGAATATGAGATAGGTGTGGTCCATTGGAACCATCACTTTGGTGAAGCACAGTAACAAAATAGAAAAGGTCTCACATTGATGAAGCTGACATTCAGCTCTTTCGCTGTATATCCACGCTGTAAATTGCGACGAGCATAGACATCGTAATCTCGTACGATCCTTGTAATGATGTCAGATGTAGAGATTCCTTCTGTCCGCTGGGTGGGTGCAAACATCCCTGTTTCATGTGTAAAGGGGTTAGAACAGAGCTTTGACATTAATACCAGACTATTCTGCAACGTTCAGATCAATCCATATGGGGAACAGCTGGGTAAATTTTGGGGCATATTATTTAAGTAGAATAATATTTGCTACAAAAAAAAAAAAAAAAAAGCTCCAATCAGTACAGGGTAATCAAAACAAATAATAAATAAAAATGAAAGTTTTATTTGATCACTAAACTACTCCAGTAGTTTACTGAGTGATAAATCATTGGACGAATATGTACTGTAGGTACATACTGTAATATTCAAGTACATAAAATACTAAAGAAAGATGTATGTAAACTCTTCAACAAATCTATTGAATGTGTTTTGTATGATAACCCGGGATGAGGACACTGACCTGCCTTTTTTATGTGCTTGTAAACATCATCACTTCCTGCAGAGGAGTAAGGAATATCATCGTGTGCAACAAAGTCAATCTACAGACAGCAGAACAAAAATAATGTATCACCATCCAATGCAGAAAACCTGTTATCTGTGACATTGGAATGTGCAATATGTTGGCATGACAAAGTAACAATGAAATGCCCTGCTCGCTCATGTTTGGAATAGGAGATCTATATATTTTATTGAGTCAGTCGTGTGCACACACTGCATCCCTTTCAGAGTAAGAAAAAAGGGTTTATACTTACGATAAATCGGTTTCTCTGATTCCATCTGGGGGACACTGCTAACCATGGGGGGTAGAGTAGGGTAGGGAGGAGTCTGGCACCCAAATAGTTAATCTTTTGCTGCTGACAGGCATATCCCCCCCCCCCCCCCCCTTCCACACAGAACTCAGTTTGATTAACAAAGCCCTAGGAAGATTGGTTGATTGGCCTATCTTCCTAGGGCTTTGTTTATCAAACTGAAGGACACTGCTAACCATGGGGACTTACTAAAGCAGTCCCTCTGATTGGTGGGACCACTCTGATCGCCCCGCACGTAGAGCACTACGGCCAAATGAGGCGTCCTCGGACGCAAAAATTTTAAATTGGTAGAATTTTGTGAACGTATGGACCGAGGACCAGGTAGCTGCCCTGCATAGCTGGTCCGCTGAGGTCCCATTTTGCACTGCCCAAGACGCCCCAACCGAACGGGTAGAATGGGCAACAATACGCTTCGGTACAGGACGCTTAGTACGGACATAAGCCTCCCTAATTGTTAGGGTAAGCCACCTAGCAATTGATTGCTTAGACGCAGGTCATCCTCGCCTAGCGAAATCAAATAACACAAATAGAGAATCTGTCTTACGTATCTTTGCAGTTCTCTTAACATATATCCGCAACGCCCTAATGACATCTGAACATTTACTTCCTTTTGTTCCAGTAACCTGAGGATCCTCTCTGAATACCGGAACTTCTATTTCCTGATTAATATGGAAACCCGACACCACCTTAGGGAGGAAGGATAGAATAGTCCTTAAAACTGCCCTATCCTCATGAAAGACCAAATAAGGTTCTTTATAAGATAATGCCCCCAGCTCGGAGACCCTCCTAGCTGAGACAATAGCCAGCAGGAAAACTGCCTTCCAAGTCAAGAACCGCAATAACGCTGAGCGAAGTGGTTCGAATGGAGGCTCCTGCAACATGTCCAGGACCAAATTAAGATCCCAAGGATCCATAAGATGCACGTAGGGTGGCTGGATGTGAAGAATTCCCTGCAAGAAAGTTCTAACATCCAGAATCTCAGCATTGTCAGTGTATTTTCACAGACGGCTGGCGGACACCTGACCGGAGACCCGCATCCAAGCCACCCTGCAAAAAAGCTAGAAATCTAGCCAGACAAAAGGATTTTGAATTGTAAGATTTCTTTTTACACCACGTTATATACACATGCCAGATGCGGTGATAAATCCTAGCCGAAACTGGCTTCCTGGCTCTTAGGAGAGTGTCTACTACACTTACAGAGAACCCTCTGGCTCTCCACAGACTGGATTCAAAAGCCATGCCATTAAATTCAGCCGGTCTAGACCCTGATGTAAGAACGGTCCCTGGGTCAGCAGATCTCTTCGAAGTGGCAACCGAATCCCTTGACCTACTGCTACCAGAAGAATCACTGGGAACCATACCCTTCGTGGCCAGGCTGAAGCTACCAGACTGACTGGTCAATCTCCCTGCCTGACCCTTCGGAGGACTCTGGGAATCATTGATATGGGGGGGGGGGGGGGGGAAACAGGTATCCTAACCTGAAGTCCTAAGGTATTGTTAGGACGTCCACTGTCACAGCCAGTGGGTCCCTTGTTCTTGCGCAAAACTCTGGGACATTCCTCTTGACTATTGATGCCATCAGGTCTTGATCCGGAAGTCCCCATTTGTCCACCAGCAACTAGAATACTTCCGGATGCAGAGCCCACTCCTCTGGTAGAATTTTGTGCCGACTTAGATAGTCTGCTTGTACATTCTGTTTCCCTGGGATAAACACCGCTGACAGCGCAGACACGTTTCTTTCTGCCCAGGCCAAAATCTGAAATGTGACCCTCATTGCTCTTGCACTCCTGGTGCCCCCTTGTCTATGTATGACACTGCCGTGGCATTGTCGGACTGGATGCGAACCGGCCTTCCCTGTAACACACGCTGAGCCCTCTGCAGTGCTTTCAGGATGGCCATAAGGTCCAGCATATTTATGGGAAGAACCGACTGTCTCTCGGACCACAGACCCTGCATCCTTAGGTGAAGGACCACTGCCCCCCAACCACTCAGACTGGCGTCTGTGGATACTAAGATCCAAGCCCACAGGGCAAAGGATCTGCCCTTTATTAGGTTGTCCTTTAACAACCACCAGCTGAGGGATTTTCTCGTCTCTAGAGATAACCTCATCCACTGGCGATCCAAACAGAGGAAGGACCCCGACCACTTCCTCAGAATGTCCCATTCAAGACATCTGGAGTGGATCCTTCCGTATGGCAGCGTCTCGAAAGATGCCACCATCTTTCTTAGCAGCTTCATACACATGAGTATTGACAGCCTCCTGTGTGACAGAACCCTGTCTGTCCACTCCATCAAGGACCTTATCTTGTCCTCTGGAAGAAAAATCTGCTGTCTGCAGTGTCCATTATTAGTCCCAAAAATGTCATTCTCTGACAAGGGATCATTTGTGACTTTGTTACATTCAGGAGCCAACCGTGATGTTTCAGCACCCTCACCGTAAGGCGAAGATGTTGTTCCAACTACTGAACCCTTGATTAGAAGATGGTCCAAATAAGGTACAATCTGCACCCCTTTGGAGTGAAGGAGTGCTGCCATAATCTTTGTGAATACTCTTGGGGCAGTGGCAAGCCCGAACGGGAGAGCTCTGAACTGATAGTGAGCTGAGCCTACCGTGAATCTGAGAAGCGGCTGATGCCCCTCCCAGATTGGCACATGAAGATAGGCATCCCTGATGTCTATTGATGCCATGAACTGGCCTGCCTCCAAGCCATCTATGACAGATCTTAGGGATTCCATCCTGAAATAATCTACTCTCAGATGCAGATTTAGCTGCTTGAGGTTCAGCACTGGTCTGAATGAACCATCCGGTTTCTGTACCAAGAATAGGTTTGAGTAAAACCCCTCCCTTCTTTGGTACTCCGGAACCTGTACAATAACCTCCTTTAAAAGAAGCAAAATCGACACAAGAGAGCATTGCCTGTCTTTTTTGAGGACAGCAAGGTAAACTGCTTACAAAAAAACAAAATGTAACCCCTTTTCATGATCCCCTGAACCCACCTGTCCGCTGAGCACTCTGTCCACTGCTGGGCAAACCCCAGCAGCCGCCCTCCCACTCCCCCCTCCGTTTTTGAGAGGAGGGTGGTAGTCATGCTGTCGGCCTATCCGGCAGCTTGGCGGAAGAGGACCTTGCTGCCGTGGAGGAAAAGGATGACCTTCCTCTAAGCGACTGTCTCCTACCTCCAGCAGCCCTTGACCTGACTGTCTGGCCTCTGCCACCGCGAAAAAGGCTGTCTAAAAGAACTAAACCTTGGAACTCTGGGTCTAAGAGCATTCACAGGCAAGGACGTACTCCTACCCCCCCCCCCCCCCCCCCCCCCCCCCCCCACCGAGGCCTGTGAGATGCAGGAGTCCAACTCTGGACCAATAAGCATCCCACTAGTATACGGAATGGATTCTAATGATCTTTTTGACTCCAAATCCGTATCCCAGGCTCTTAACCATAATGTTCTTCTTGCTACTACTGCTGTAGCAGAAATAGAAGATGATATGGAGGCTGAATTCTGAGCCGCCTCATATATATATCCTGCCGCCTCCTTAAGGTGCATGGCCACGGGGAGCAGTTCCGAATCCTGTAATGCGGACTCTAACTGCCCAGCCCAGGCTTCCATAGCCCTTGCTACCCAGGCTGAAGATAATGCTGGTCTGAAGCTTGTACCAGCAGCCGTAAAGACCGATTTCAAAAAAGTTTCCAACTTACGATCGGTCGAATCCTGTAGGGCTGCCGTTCCTGGTACGGGTAGCGTGGTCTGGCGAACCAGTCTCGCCACAGGGGCATTGACTCTCACCACCTGTTCCCATCTGGTAATGTCCTCCTCTTGTAAAGGATATAATGAACCAAATTTTCTAGGCACAGTGAACCTCTTGTCCGGATGCTTCCAAGAGGCCTCTGCAATCTCTCTCAGCTCTGCTGAGGGAGGGAACCTGACCACCTGTTTAGAAGCCTTCTTAAAGAGAGACCGGTCCAAAGACCTCGTCTCTATTTCAATAAACCCCAAGGTCTGACGTACTGCTTTTACCAGATCGTCCATACCCTGGTGCCTGGAGCTTCCTTCTGATTCTATTAATGAAAGATCAGAATCCTCTAACAATTCACCTTCCTCCACCGAGGATCCCTCTGAATCAGACAGAGACAACAGCGTATTAGCTGATCTATGTCTTTTATAACTACGAGTATGTCTAGGATTTACCAGCAATTGGTTTCGTCGGTCAAGACCTCTAGCCACTGCTGACCATCCTGCCTCCCCACTGTGGGGTGACTCTTGCGGTGCCGGAGAAGGAAATTGTACAACCTCTGGAGGTAATGAACTACTCATTTCCTCTCTTAACTTCACTGTGGGTTGTATCTCAGAGGTAGATGGAAGTCATAGCCAGAAATGGGATCCCTGCTGGTTTAGATAACAGGTTCACAAGGGTATTAACGCCCTGTGAAAAGGTTGCCATCCACTCTGGCGGCTCTGTCCCCTGAATAGGGCTGTCTTTAGGCTGCAATATTACAGGTGTCACAGCACAACCAGCACAAAGCCCCTGATCCAGACGTTCACTGGTTAATTTAACATTACACTTTGAACAGATCATATGTTTGGCACATGTTGTTTTACTTTTATCAGCCATTATTGGGAGAAAAAACAAAGCCACAAACAACCAGACAAGCACAAACACTCAATAGTTATTAGAAATACTAACTAATTAGGTCTTAACACATTACAGCATCTCTGATATCAACACAGGAGAGCCAAACTTTGTTGTTTTATACAGGCTCTACTTAATATATATGCCCATAACAATTATACCTCTCTATCCATGCAATATAGCGAAAATAAATGATACTTAGCAGGGAGATGTTTGCCAGCAGCTGTGCCTCCTCCAAATGGCTGCTGTGTCCTTCCTTCCTTTTGTAATTTGGCGCCAAAGGGAATCTTCCACCTGCTCACTCAGCGGGGGAGGGGGGAGGTTTTCTAACTTCCACCTCCCTGGCTCTTTCTGTTTCACCTGTGCAGACTGACAGTAATTTCCACACACTTCCTGTGAGTGTATTCGCTGCTATCTGCTTCTCTGTTCCCCTTGCAAAGCGCTGAATAGCGCGACCATTAGCTCAAGTTACCCCTCCTCTTTCCTTGAGGAGGGGACTTGGTCTATTCCATGGCCCCAGGGACGGCAAGAGCACTGGCACTTACTGCCTGTGGCAGCGCCTCACTCTTCTAGCATCTCACACGAGAAGTCCCACGGTTTCCAACCTGTCAGCGGGTGCCGCGGCTCCCCCGCTGTGCAGTCCTTCTCTGCTCACGAGTGCGCTTTGTCTCACAGAGCCACTCGTGCACTATGTCAACAGCTAAAAACAAAAAAAGCCTAAAACCAGTGAACTCAGTTCACTGTGCAGCTCTCCAAACTTCAGCCCATACTCCTAGGGCACCTACTTCAAACTGAGTTCTGTGGGGATGGGGCGGGGGGATACGCCTGTCAGCAGCAAAAGATTAACTATTTGGGTGCCAGACTCCTCCCTACCCTACTCTACCCCCCATGGTTAGCAGTGTCCCCCAGATGGATGAACTATAATATATGAGATTAACTATAATATAAGATTTATTTTTCCACACAATGATATACATTATCAAAATACTAATATCTCTATAGCCTTAACTTGTATTGTAAGGCAACTACTTAGTCAATTAATCAAGGGTGCATTTACCTGCATGCTATTACTGTGAATATTCCTAAAACTAGTTATTGCTCATGGACCACACCTGCTACAAATATTAATTCAGAGAGGCAACATTGGGGAGTGGATCCTCTCTCACCCTGTGCTCCTCAAGGAATTCTGGAGTGAGTGTCCATGGTGCATTCCTCACCACCTCGTCCACGTAGCGACAATGCTGCACTGCATCGTATCTCTCCGCATCATTCATCACTGTGAATCCCTTCAGGCTATGTGTCAGCTCGTCACTACAGACTAAAAAAAGTTAGGTCAGCTGTGCAGTTCACTATGACCTAGGAAGCCCTAGAAGATCACTAGCAGCAACACTCTAAACCTGGTCATGAAAGGTAGATTCTTGTCAGTCACATCCAATCCATTAGAGTGTGAAGAACATTCTACACATTATCGCTTTTCTGAATTTTAAGCCGTGCACACAATAATTAACCACGTCATTTAACAGCATCCTTTCTAGGTTAAAGGAGATCAATGTGCAGTGAGCAAATCTAATGATTGGTAGCCTTACAGCGCAGTAAGGCTACCAATCATTAGATTTGCTCACTGCACATTGATGTCCTTTAAGGCTACCAATCATTAGCACTAAAACACTTGACAATATAACATGAAATAAAGTTGTCCCTGCAATTTTTCCCATTTCCTTGTACAAATCAAATTAAATCTCTTTGGATGATGAGCTGCATATTAAAATGATGATGGGTTAGATAAGAGAGCTAATCTGTTAAATACATGTGACAAAACAAGTAGATTAAAAAGAACTGGTTGAGGCAGGCTATGTTGATGTTCGCACAGAAAGAGATGGATTAGTAGGAGTTTTCCATGAGACCTCCAGGTGTACTGTGGTCTGAGAAGCCAGTATTCAAACCAGTGTGCAGTCACATTATAGGCTCAGCTTCCAGGAAAAACAGAAGCTTCCCTTGGCGGGTTACATCTATGAGTGGAGCTTTTGTGCCCAGCATGTAAACTCAGCACAGTCAGTGCACAGTGCCCACAGTGTTTCTGGGGTGGGGTTACAAATTCAGAGACCACAAAATTTGAAGTCGTTAATCAGACAAGCTTGTGTTGTCTAAGTCTCATCTTACCTCCTACAATCAGGTACGTGTTAGGAAAGAGATTCTTAGCTTGCATTAGAGCTCGGGCATGTCCAGAGTGAAACAGGTCAAAGATACCATCCGCATAAACTCTTACAGGTCTGTCAGCTGCAGAAAAACAGAGAATGCAACTAAATGTAAAAAACTCGAGCTGTGTTTTGTATTAGGGGCTATAAAGCATTACCACTGGCTACAGAAGGTGCACAAAGCAAAACCTAGTGTTGTACATTAATGAAGTAAATATTAACAATCAAACTGACTTTAAAATTAAAAAAAAAAAAACACATAAAAACTGTATGCAAGAGACATTTATTCATACCTATCAAAAATTAAGTGGGTGTTTTGTAGGGACTTGTATAAAAAGGTTGTCTTAGTTGACTAGGAGCTTCCATGAACGTTTTTCTCAAAGTGGGTAGCACACATTGCTGTATATGCTGTGAGCAAACAAAATGATACAACAATGGAAAAGTTTTACATTTTTAGAAAAAGTATGAGAAGTAAAAGAAAAACCCACAATAACAAACAAAACAAAAAAAAAAACATATGAGGCAATATTATCCACATGTGTATAACTCACATACACCTGTATGCAAGTGGTCAGGTAATGCTAGGCGTTCCAGAACATTTTTCATTCTGACAAGTGTCAAAACGTATGATCTGGCTAGAGTAATATCGCTCCATATGTAATGACACAATGATAATATTATACATCATGACTGATATAATACTTACGTGGGGTTCCCATTTTTGCTTCTTCCATTGTTACTCTCAAGTATGGCTTAGTGTAGTCAATCTCTAACTCATCTGAGAAAGGTGCAGGCTCACTCACACCCTGTAAACGTGTAAGAGAACACAGTAGTTTTCTTTTTGCTCATGAAAAACCTTTACTTGATTCCTTTAAGCATTTGTGAGTAAATATATCATAATACAAGTTGTCATTGGTACGGCCTCATCTAGAATACTGTGTTCAGTTCTGGAGGCCATATCTACACAAGGATATAAATACATTAGAGACTCTACATAGAAGGGCAACTAAAATAGAGCATGGCTTACAGCACAAAACTTACCTGGAAAAACAAAGATTTTAATATGTATAGTTTGGAGCAGAAAAGGGAAAGGTAATGATAGAAACTTTCAAATATATCAAGGGTCTTAACAAGGTACAGGAGGGAAACATGCTTCAAATGAAGAGATGTATTAGAACACGAGGACATGCACTGAAACTGGAGAGAAGTAGGTTCTGAGGAAATTTGAGGAAGTAGAAGGAACACTATGTTAAATATCTGTTCAGCTGTCCTCTGCATTTTGCTTCCCTATATCAAGTGATCATGTGAAATTACATAAATTGATATGTTGCTGGACTCAAGAGCCCACAGAAAAATAAAATAAGACTGTTGCTAAGGCACCATACGGAGTGGCCAAATATTCACTGAGCTGCGGCTTGGCCTCCCTTAATACCGGCTCGCACAGGGCTTTACAACATCCAGCATTGGCCTCCATTAGCGCATAAGCACCCCTGCATCCACCAAGGACCCTACCGATCCCAGCAACCATCGGAACAGGCTGCATTTCCTGAAACCGCAGCTGCTTCTGTACTGGGTCTTAGGATCATCGAACTCGATTTAGGGGCGGACTGCGGGACAGCTGAATGGACACTGTCCATCTCGCGTCATCCTGCGGCTTTGGCACTCAGCCGCTGGTCCCCTGGATGCTCTGACAAGCTCTCCTCTCTGCACAGAGAGGTGCCATCTGGGGCCCCCACCCGTGGGGGCGATCGGCAGTCTAGCCGCCACCACCGATCCCTGGAGCTGTGCTTCTCTTTGGATGACGCTTTCCGCTGTCTGACTGGTGTGGCTATTCTGATTAGTGCCAAATATCCATTTAAACTGGAGAAGCAGGTAAAAAAAAAATATTTCTTGTGAAAAAAAAAATAGGACGGCAGTCCATTACCCTGGCTTCCCTGTACACTCCTAATTCACGACAACAACCTTTCCTCAGAAAGGTGTGCCAGGCCATTCATAATTTTAAGACAGGAAAGTTCTTTTGTATGGGCGATTTTAATGTGGCGCCTGACCATAAACTCGACCACACCTCTTTACCCTCCAGACAGTCCAAGGCCTCTTTTGCTTCTAACTCTTCCACTTTTTTTTTAACATTTAGCAGATTACGACTTATATGATGCCTGGAGGGGCACATCACCCAGGTGAAAAAGATTTTACTTATTTTTCAAATGTTCACCGATCATAATCTCAAACTGACCTCCTGTTGTCAGACAAGTGGTCCCTACATCGCATAACCAACATAGATATTCTCCCCATAACATGGTCTGACCCCAACCCCCTTGTGTGGACTTTGGAACCCATTGCTGAAGCTCGCCCGCTTAGGCCATGGAGAATGGCAGATTATATTTTGACAGATAAGGGGGTTGCCCAGGTGATGCGGGACCCTCTCGAGTCCTGCCTGCAGACCTACAAGTCTCACCCTATACCCATTGGTGTCCTCTTAAAGCAGTTATGAGGGGAGCAGCAATTCAGGCAGCTGATAGGATTAGTCAGAAGTCCAGGGAGTAAATGCATCAAGCTGAGAGTTTTCCAGCAGGTTTGAAAAGTGGAGATGTTGCCAATAGCAACCAATCAAATTCTAGCTATCATTTTGTATTATGTACTAAGTAAATGATAGATAGAATCTGACTGGCTTTTCAAACCCGACGGAAAACTCTCAGCTTGATACATTTACCCCCAGGTTTCCTATGAAAAGCACCTTGCGGTGTTAGAAGCTCAGCACAAATGTACTCCATCTGACCCCATCATCAAAGCTAAGCTCGCTGTTCTACGCAAGAAGATTAATGATGTCTCTTTTTTACAAATTAACACCATCGCTAGACTAAAAGTTGTATACCCTAAGCAATAGGGCTAGTAAAGAAGAATGATATTATTAGAATTAAGAACCTGCATACTGACCAGGGTGTCCGCATTTGCAACCCCTGGAGTATAGCGATCCAATTTGTCTCCTATTATGAATGTCTCTATAACCTCAAGACGGACTTGATCTCTGACCCACCCCTGCTTCTATTAACAACTTTTTGGATTTGGTTAACCTCCCAGCTCTGTTCCCTGTAGAGGCTCAGGCTCTATGCTCAGACTAAAAGGAGGAGGTGGTCAAAGGTGCTATAAAATCTATGAAACGTGGTAAGGCCCCAGGTCCTGATGGTTTCACATTACTCTTTGTTCCAGACCAAACTGACTTCCATCCTTTTGGCGCTGTACAACAGCGTTACCTGTGACACGTATCTCCCCGTAGAGATGCTCGAAGCGCAGATTATCACCATCCCTAATCCGGGTAAAGACCCGTCCCATTGCCCTAGCTATCGCTCTTCTAATTTCTGACCTTAAAATCGTCGTTAGACTAATTTGCTAACCGCCTTAACCCCATTTTACCACAGTTAATCCATCAGGACCAGATGGGCTTCGCCCCAGGCAGACAAGAGCTGGACAATATGCGACGAGTCCTCAATGTTCCATTCACACTCCCGCCCGCTCCCTGCGCTCGGCCAATGACCGCCGCCTCTCCTCCACTCTGATCACCTCTTCCCATTCCAGAATCCAGGACTTTTCCTGTGCAGCCCCCGTTCACTGGAATGACCTCCTTCTCTCCACCCGCCTCTCTCCTACTCTGTGCTCCTTCAAACGTGCACTCAAAACTCACCTCTTTCTCAAAGCCTACCAACCATCCACTTAACCCCCATCTCCACCGCTCATTCTCCCCTCTCTCCCATTCCCTCACCTGGCTCCTCTTGCGCCTGGTCTGTTTTACCCTCCCTTAGGATGTAAGCTCGTATGAGCAGGGCCCTCTTCCCTCCTGTCTCCTTACCCGTTCTTCTGCTCCGTGTCTATTGCATCTGCCTGTCTGGAGTTTCTGAAGTATTGGTACTTTTTGTTTATTGTTCTGTACTGTTATAACCTGTATAGTCTACTGTTTGTACTATGTGCGGCGCTGCGGAAACCTTGAGGCGCCTAACAAATAAAAGATAATAATAATAATAATAATAATAATAATGTTACAGAGACCTATACCACCAGCTCCCTGTCTTTGTTGTTAATATCACTAGACGCTGAAAAGGCATTTGATAAGATTAATTGGGAGTACCTGTCCTTGGTCCTTAAAAGAATTGGGTTTAGCGAATTCTTTCTCCAGGCCATATGAACTCTCTATACTAAGCCTAGGGCTACAGTCTTTAGCAATGGGTTCCTATCCTACACCTGCCGAATCAACAATGGCACCAGGCAGGGCTACCCACTCTCTCCATTGATATTTACATATCCACTGAGTCCCGTGACCTTCCAGTTTAAGCTAAGTGGGAATCAAATCTGGAGATTTCTTTAACTCCAGAGAATTGGGAAAAAAAATCTTTCAAAACGTCTACAAAATGTGTAGGTGTATTAGCTACTCAGATATGTTGATTAAGGTTATCCCCAGGTTATGCCTCATACCAGACAAACTGTACAGAATCTGTCCCACGATCTTTAAATACTGCTGGAGGAAATGTGGCAAGATCGGATCTTTCATGCATGTTTTCTGGACCTGCTCAAGGCTCAGACCTTTATGGGCTCCAGTGTTCCATCTGATCAAGCAGGTCACCAACACGAGTCTCCCCCAATACTCTGCCATGGTCCTCCTCCATCTCTACCCTGTGCAACTCTAACATCATAATTATTATGTCACCAGGCATATTCTCATCGCCTCTAGGGCGACGACAGCCCAAAATTGGAAGTTCCCCATACTCCCATCTGTAGCTAAAATTGATTTAAAGTAGCTTTGTAATGGAGACTATAGGCTTTAAATACTCCACTTCAGTGTCCTCCGCCACAATCAATATTGTACTCTTGGTATGAGTATTACCTGGACCAGAAAACATCACACACTCAAACAACTTTGGTTTAATACCCTTGAGTCTCAATGGACTACTGTACTTGTTTATATCTCTTTGATATTTTATTCCAATTTCCATATGTCTCCTTCCCTCCTACCCCTTCCCTACTAGTCTGTTACTATACAGAGATACATTTACAAGAGAGAAGATAGGAGATGCTGTGGTTATCAGAGAGCATTCTTGGTCACTATGACTACCTGTACTTGCCCAAGTTTATATTACAACCAGACCAAATAAAAACAAATATATACAAGTATATATTTTCAGTCCTGTTGCCTATGTATGCAGCCTGGTGATTTAGATCAAAACAACATCAGTTATGTTATTAAATTCTGTCTTAAGCAGTAATACTATCCTTTATTTATATAGTGAAGAACTATTACACAGTGATTTACAGAGACTGGATATCCGATCACATCAGTCCTTGACCGAATGGACCTTACAGTCGAAATTCTCTACTACATGCACACACACACGCTCCAACACTAGCTACCAGTATGTTGAAAACTGAAACACCCAGAAGAAACCCACAAAAAACACAGGGAGAACATACAAACTCCACACAGACCGTGCCCTGGTTGAAATGGAATCCATAGCTCAGTGCTAATCAATGTGCTACCCAAAAGAGGCATTAACTATGTAATTACATTGCCAAATTATTAAAAAATATTCACTCTAAAAATTAAAGGTCATTAGCTCATATAGTGCACGAGGAAACAAAAAGCAAGCAACAAATCCTATGTTGCCACCAAGTGGACAATGCATAGAATGCTTGCCTTTGCTCACAAACCAAATAAGCACTCTTTTTAGATAGGTAATTATAACTTTGGTAAGTTAAACGACTTTCCATCATCATCTTTATGGCATTTTACTGTGTTTTCACTAAATTCTTTCAACCATCTAGTCAAAGTTGTTTATTTGTGCTGGCCTTAGTTAGAACACAAGATCTGCATTTTTAAAATAAACATCTCTTTCAAATGTAAACTCTGATATGGTGGAAACTGTTTTATATTTTGGGAAAATAATAAGATTCAGAGGAACATAATACGGTTGGGTGCTGTATGCGTAAATGATGCACCTAGATGTTTTAGCCATTAATAATACACTGATAAGAATTGTTATTGTTACAGGGAAACATTTTAGTATAATTTGTATTCCCCAGTGTGACGCCACAGTTAAATGAAGGGCATTAAACTCTCTCATGAAGAACTCAACTGCAAGTATTAAAGATTCTGCATACCACAACTATAACACATTACTGACCGGCATGTGACGCGCAACCTTCTTAGGCACAGAATCTTCATCTGTTGTGCCATTGGGTGCTGCAGCATCTTTTCTTCTCTTGCGAGAGCTGAGCTTTGTAGTGTTCTGAGACTCCATTACTGCGATGTGAGGGAGCGTCCTGTGTAGGTCTATATAAATCTATCATATGGTTTCTATCCACCTATTAAATAACAAACATGCAAAGTCATAATTACCAATGCCATCACAGTTCATTTAAAAAAAAAAAATCTTAATAAATCAGTTTCCATTAATAACAGCAATATACAATATTCTTCCATATATATGAGAATGAATACTCTGAAAGTCAGTGGGAATTTCCAATGTAGAGTGTCAATTTTGATTCCTCAAGGAAGATTAGTCAGCTCTCTCTGTGTACACACAGACACAAAAATAGATATTGCAAAGTCAGAACAGAGTTCAAATCGAGTCAAGTTTCCAAGCACCTGGGCATATAAATATAGCTTCAGAAAAAGGGCACAGTGTCATCTGTGACTTGATCGGCATATGCACAGGATATACAAGTACAACAGACCATTGTAGGAATAGTACAGAATGCTAAAGGAAAACTGTACCAAAGGGATATCACTAATAAAACAAATAGAAGTGTATGGGAAGAGAAATATTTTACAAATATTTGTACAGTTACTAGCAGTGTTCTGGTGATTACTTCCCAACTTAACCAGTTGAGTCACTAAGTGCCCATCCCTTACTGTGACGTACAGCATCACATTACATTAAAGCTCCACAATAGGGAGCAGAAAAAAATATTGTGCACTGATGGTGGATCAGAAATTAACATGTGTTTTTATAATGAGGAAGAAAAAGGAAGAAAAAGCCAGAAATAACACAACAAAAGTAGATTTCTCTTTCACATGTCAGAAAATGATTCAATCATGTCACTTTTAGCAATATTTGAAACTATTTCATGTTTCTACGAGGCCAAATAACGAAGGAACGTTAGATTGAACATACTTGCCAACTCTTGCTTTCTTAGCTGGCAAGTGTTAAAGGGGGCATTATGACTCCAACGTGTCTCAGTACCCCCGCCCCATGCGATTCACATTGCATGGCAAGAGCAGGGTTTGAAACTCTAATGTAACTGCTAAAATAAACATGATTTATATCACTGCAGAGTTTAACCTACATATGCCTCTGATTATGTATAAATATGTTTTAGTGTTTAAAGTACACACCTGCATCTGCATTTTGGATTGTGTTTTGTACTTTCAGTCACAGCGGCATAGCACATTTATTATATTTGGAAATTACCCCCCTTAGAATTATACATATTTGGAAGGTTATGACTGCCTTTTTTTTGGCCCAGCAACCCACCCATCTCTTCATAGGTGTTTTTCATCAGAGCACACTGGTCCTACCAATACTACTTGTAGCTTAGAGGAACTAAATGAGTTAAGTCCCATATTATAAAATGATAAATTGGGACAGTAGGTACCCGTCTGAATGAGGTCAACTTGACGTGACATCTGGCCTAATTATATATATATATATATATATATATATAAACACATCCTTAGTCTTTAAAGTGTGCATCTGTATTTTGGACGAGGAGTGTATGCGCTCGTGAGTGTGTATAATATATCTATCTAGATCTATAGATCTCTACATAGATAGATATAGTGAAAGACACATCAAACTTTTTGCTGAACCACTTTGCCGTTTATTTTCTTGTCAGGGCGGATAAAACAGCCTTTCTAGTGTCTTCAGCTATCACACCAAACATATTCAAAATATTTACAAAATCCCATACGCTGGCTATTAGAGTTAGATCCCTAACTGGACACTTGGTGGCATCAGTCTTCCGCACACAGCTCAAACCCAGCTATTCAAGCATTACTCTAGCTGATTCCTTAATTGATTAGGCCAGGTGCTCCATCTGTATTTCCTGTGCTGTGCGTGTGTGTGCGTACCAAGTTAACCCTATCTGCACCCTCAGCCTGCAGATTACCAGGGAAACCACCAGTTTTTCCACTACTATTATGTGGCACACTCCCCCTATTGTCTATATATATATATATATATATATATATATATATATATATTCTATATCACACACCCCTCTTTACAAAGTTCGATGGCAAAGTTTGAGGTCTGGCTTGGTGCAAGTTTTGAAATACCCTCTGAGACGAGATATGCGAGTTTGTGACAGTACTTAGAGACAAATGTACAGCTCTTGCTGTGGAGATAAGTGCTATTTACACATATAACTGGTGCACGTTTATTTAAATGTGTTTATGACACCATGGAAGCCCCAGCCCCCCCCCTTTTTGCGTGCGTGTGAAAAAAACAGCAGAAGAGTCCTCTAGTGCAGTAATTTCGTTTTAGTAATATGTGAATAGATATATTGATACTTGTAAAATAGGCCCCGTACCAACGTGAAAGTAAATAGAATCTATGAAGGCTGCAGACTCCTCCACACCTCTTTTTTAGGTCCGAATTGTAACCTTTCAGATGTTAATGAAAAAAAAAAAAAGAGGCAACATGTTGTAGTACATTTAAAGCACAATTTTAAGTATTGCATGTACACAATATTAGAAATAAGAAAGCTTATCTTGCATATTCCACCCATTGAGTGCCAGCACTTGAATGGGGAAATCAGTTTCAGTCCAAAGAAGAAAAAAAAAGTATTTTCTTCCCTCAGATGCTGAAGCTGGAAACAACAGGTAGCATCAAGAGGAACTCCCCTACAAGTTTCGTCCAGCCACCGTGACTCTTGGGACTTCATAAGTAATCATATAATGTACGGGATATATATGAAAACAAAGAGCTAATAGATAGGTAATACGTATGAACAGGTAAGAACACAGCACACATGCCTGGTCTATTAGAACTCCTACAACTAAGAGTCCTCTATGAGCACACTGAATGTATGTATTTGGAATATCACTTCCACCCAAAGCCCAGAAAACATACTTTGCTACGGCGGATGTGCTAACCACTGTTGCAATCACTGATCCTAATTCCAAAGCAGATCAAAGCAGAAGTAGATAGTTCTTAATGACATTTGCTGTATGTTTGTCCTGCTGCAGAAAGTGCTGGAGAGCGGTACAATAATGAGTGTCTGCAGGCAACAGTGAAGCATGTTAGAGGTTCCTTGCATGTTCGGGGCTGCATTTCAACAAATGGAGTTGGGGATTTGGTCTGGATTAATGGTGTCCTCAATGCTGACAAATACAGGCAGGTACTTATATATCATGCAATACCATCAGGGAGGCGTCCGATTGGCTTCAAATTTAACTGCAGCAGGACAAGGACCCCAAACATACAGTCAATGTCATTAAGAACTATCTTCATCGTAAAGAAGAACAAGGAGTCCTGGAAGTGATGATATGACCCCCAAATAGCCTTGAATTCAACATCATTGACTCTGTCTGGGATTATATGAAGAGACAGAAGGATTTGAGCAAGCCTACATCTACAGAAGATCTGTGGTTAGTTCTTCAAAATGTTAGGAAAAACCTCCCTGCAGAGTTCCTTCAAAAACTGTGTGCAAGTGTACCTAGAAGAATTGATGCATTGATGTAGTTTTGAAGACAAAGGGTGGTCACACCAAATATTGATTTTATTTCGATTTCTCTTCTGTTTGTTCACTTTGCATTGTGTGAATTGATAAAAATAAACTATTAACACTTCTATTTTTAAAATAATTCTTACTTTGCAGCATTTTTTCCACACCTGCCTAAAACTTTTGCACAGAATTGTGTGTAAAATATATATCAATTATACATACACACATATTAAGATGCTTATGCGGCATTAAAAATATCAATCAGGGCTATTCTTATTTGTTGTGGGTCGGGCCAAAGCATGAGTAAATAAACAAAAATATGAAATATAGAACGGTGTACCCACCCATATATAAATGGTTTAAGCAGGTGAGCTCTATGTTTATCCCCAGAGGGTAGCTATCATAAATCTATATTAAAGACCTTGAATATGTATGTGTTGTCACCTAGAGTATGTGTGCCCACACAGCTGGGTTTTCTGATTATATTTTCCTGAAAAAGAAAGTCCCCCAGGACCTGATATTAAAATCAGCATGTCAAGGTAAGCGCTAAAAACAGCAACATATGAGGTTTTCAAGAGCACAATGATGTCATTACCAAGAACCTAAAATGTGTGGTCATATATATTAGTATAGAAGACAAAATAGATAAAAGCAACAGTCTCCATAATTCACATCTGAGACTGTATCTGTAGGTATTGGCAATCTGGGTAGCTAGATACATAGACTAAATCTGAAATCTAAAACTATGCAAGTTGTTTGTTTTTTTTAATTCTATAACTTTCTCCCTTTTAAGAAATTCATTTGCATGACTTAATATGTATGTAACTTTGTTATTATCCTTTTTTTTTATCTATATACTTTAAGCACTGTGGCTATTTTACCATACTAAATTCCATTTAATAATGCTCTATCACTGTGTTCTCAACCAATTCATGTGCAGGGTATTATTTGGTTAGTGAGAAGCAAGTGTGGGATAAATCTAAGAGCTAGTGCTAGCGTTAAAAAGAACGCTTGGTGGTGGCAGTTTGGACAAAGATAATATGATTGTGAAGTATAAATTTGAGCTTTTATTCCTTTTTAGAAGGACCAAGCGGTCTTATAGTGATAAATTCCTTATCACATACACATCATGGCGGCTCACATATGTGCTGTTTGTGACACCATGTGTTTCAAAAGATTTTATTTTAAGAAGAATTTTGTAATGCATTCAGTTAAAAATCAAACCCTGTGAAAAATACAATGTGTAGCATTGCATCACACCTCCACTGTGTATGTGTTGTAATCAGTCACACCCAACAGGCTCAGGACCACATCTCAGCAAACGATCAGACATTTGTGCACGTTAGTGGCAACTGAAGAACATAGTTTGTGCTAAAGATATAAGACAGTGGTTGACACTTAGGAGGGAAACAGTTGCAACTAACCTGCGTTTGTTTTCCGTTTCTGCACAGCACCTCCACAGTCGCTCCCTACAACATAACAAGACAGTTATATAAAGCTAATCAGTTATCCCACTGTTAGAGTGAATGAGAGCGCCACTGTACTTTACTTGCAGAAATGTATAACTTTCACCATCAAGTATGAAGCAGAACCTTAAATGTGAATTACATAAAATAAATACATATAGTTTCCCACTACAGGAAACAGATCAAAAGGTCAGTCAGCTTTCAATACACACAACACCATAAATATCTGATTGTGTGTGTAGCAGTTGCTCAGTAGTTAAAAATAATAATGATTTGCTGGACACCCAGGTTTTGATCATGGACTAGTCACCAGGGGCGGATTGGCCATAGACCTTACAGGGAAGTTTCCCGGTAGGCCGATGGCCTAACGAGGCCACCTGGAGGCCACCTCAGATTTTCCTGGGGGGCGCGTTTGGATGCGGCGGGGGGAGGCACGTACAGGAAAGCAATCTAAAATATTGGTGTTCAGTGGGCAGCAACAGGCAGCCAATTGCTAGGCTCCCACGGTGCTGTTCGGCAGACAGGAAGTCTGACTTCACTTCCTGTCTGCCTGATGTGAGAAGAGACGCTGCTCAGAGCAACTGAAGGTAAGTGAGGGGGGCTTAGTATACTATACTATACTAAGGGGGGGGGTCCTATACTATACTAAGGGGGACTACCAATACTATGCTATACTAAAGGGGGCTGCCTATACTATACTAAGGGGAGCTACCTATACTATACTATTTGGGGGCTACCTATACTATACTATTTGGGGGCTACCTATACTATACTATTTGGGGGCTACCTATACTATACTATTTGGGGGCTACCTATACTATACTAAGAGGGGGCTGCCTATAGTATACTATACATTTGCCCTGCATGGCTTTAGAGATGACCCACTGTGTGTAAAGTCATCACATCTAGGTTTTCCTAAATGTTACTACAACCAAATTCCTGTAGTTCTAAATCCCGCCTACTTTTGTGTTGGCCCCACCTACAGTTATTTTGGTCCCGCCGACATGAGGCCACTTCAATAATTTTTTCCAGGGTCACTTTAAGTTCCCAATCCGCTCCTGCTAGTCACCATCTGATATATATCTCTGCATAATCACATTAAAAGAAATAATAACAATAATGCAATAACATATTATATCAGTGATAGATATCCTGATACACAAAGAAGGAAAGAGCTTGGGCTGCAGGTGAAGACTTGGAGGGCCACCTGTTGCCCATCATAGTTCTAGATGCTTTGTAGAGATGCATCCTAAGTCAACCTTATGTTATATTCTGACATATCTCATAACCGCTAAATATTTGTAAAAGATCTTGTAAAATATTGATGGAATCATCTCAGAAATTGATAATATTGATTTTCTCAGCCCATTAAAGCTAGTTAAAATACAGTATAGACTGCATATTATATACTTCATATCACATCAGAATCTGCAATATTCAAAAAGAATTTTATTGTGTGATGTGCTCTAATAAATGCTCATGAAAAATAATTGATAATACATTTTTCCAAATCCATCAATTAAATGGGCAGCATGGTGGCTTAGTGATTAGCACTTCTGCCTTACAGCACTGGGGTCATGAGTTTGATTCCCGACCATGGCCTTATCTGTGTGGAGTTTGTATGTTCTCCCCGTGTTTGCGTAGGGTTTCCTCCGGGTGCTCTGGTTTCCTCCCACACTCCAAAAACATACTAGTAGGTTAATTGGCTGCTATCAAAGTGACCTTAGTATCTCTCTCTCTGTCTGTGTACGTTAGGGAATTTAGACTGTAAGCTCCAATGGGACAGGGACTGATGTGATTGAGTTCTCTATACAGCGCTTCGGAATTAGTGGCACTACATAAATAACTGGTGATGATGATGATTATGAAATGAATAGGAGGAACTAGCTCTGCTTGCTCCTGTCTAGCAGGTCACAGTGTCAGATTTCTCTCTATGGGGGATATTTAAGAATGACCGCATTTTTAAAACGATCCCTTTCAATCCTTATCGCAAAGATAAGGAATGAAAGATTGTAAGCATTTACTTCAACAGGAACCGCAGTCTTTCGTGACTGCTGTTCCTAGGAAGACCCCTCTACTATCTTTTCCATGGTCATTATTGCGATAGTGACCAGAAGGGTGAGCAGTAAAATGCGGTGCGGGATCCGACGATCCCTCTATCGCAATGCTCTCCCCATAGAGAAGAACTAAAAAGTTACACATTACTTGTTACATAGCAGGTCCCCATAGACATTTATGGATACTGCTAACTATACAAAATGCAAAGCAGCAGATTCATTATTAATAAATGTTAAATACACTTAAAAATGATTGTTAAATTGGCCCCGAAATAATTACATGTCTTATAATTCAGGTTACTAGGTTGACCAGAGACAGTCATGCAACCTAAAAACCAGTGCCCTGTGCTCAGGTATTCAACATTTTTAAAATGCACCAAGCAATGACAAATACAATGCCAGCTTTTTACACATAATCTTAACATGAAAATAAACACATATATTAATAGTATTTAAAAAAATGTACATAAAAAAAACTCGTTAGCAATATGAATATGATCCTAAAACTTTTTAAAGTAATTTTATGCAATTGTCAAAACATGCATATAGCCTTCATAGAGGAACCTCAGGAAAAAAATAACTATAACACAGCAGCACTATTCCCCTATCATCTTATCCAAAACAAGATATCAACCTACCACGTTATTTCAGGCAGCAGCAGAGATTACATTGCAGCACAAATGTCATTACTATGTTCAGTACATTGACACATACATAGATAGAAACAGATCTTGCAGCCTTGACTAGTCGTGAAGTCCTCATTTATTGCCCCATTGCCTATTTATGTACAGATGACAACACCTGCACTTTGTTCAGTTCATTACTAACGATAAACTGTTGAAAAGTTCAAAGGACAGAACAGAAAGAATCAATACTACATATAGTATGACCATCATAGACCAATCTTAGCGCTTTCTTCTTATTCTACAATACATAAATTGCACTGCATAAATTAGTGGACCCAATATATTGATGATATCCATGTGTTTATTCTAATGATATTAACAAATTATAGTAACAGAAAATGCTAATAATTTTAAATATTAAAACCCCTGATTTATCTGCTAATTATACTCTGTATATAACTGTAACACTGTCAGGCACATATATTCATTAATTCTATTAAAAGGACCACTAATCATAAAATACAAGTTCCATTATATCAAAAAAATTTACTAAGACATTCCCAAGTACTGTTTATACAGAATAAACTGCTGGTCTAATGTAAATGTGACAGATTGCCCTACATTGTCTCCACCCACTCACATACACTTCAATGTAAGATTAATGTTGCTAGAGGAGGTGACAGACGCCCAATGTCACCAACTGTCTAAAGGAAAGAGTCTCCTTCTGTATGTAAAAGTTTCCATAACTGGAGAGCAGTTGAGACGTTTGATGCGTGATTGCCAACTGTCACTAACAAGCAGGTAAAGCCCTGGATTGGAAAGACTTGCCCGGTATCGTTATCTAAAGCCAGAAGAAGTTGACGTGTCCAATCAAAGGTCCATCCTTAGCGAGCACCCTGTCACTGCACACAGGAGCTAGACTGCCCGAGGGATACACTGCAGACACGTCTTTATCATAATCACAGACACAGAGTGTCAGCATAATACTGGATAGTTAGTACCTGCTATCAGCACTCTTTAGATAAACTGACACGTATAATACCCCTTCATATGGGACATGATGTCTATTTTACTGAACATAGTTGTGTATTAGACCATAACACACAATAAAGCGTCCACTGACAAGTACTTTCTGTGCGGTAAAATTCCACATAAAATATTATATATATGGTATTTCTCTAGTTATGACACAATACACAGAGCCCTAAGCTATACTCACCTCCCGGTGTCTCCGTGTCCAGCTTCCGGGCACTGCTACTTAGTATCAGAGTCTGACAGCAGTCTCCGGAAGTACAGCTCATGGCAGCGGTACAACCGCAGAGCTGTCCGACGGGAACTCTTGTCAAGCGATAACGTTCCGTCCTTTTTACTAAGTGATTAGTTTAGTCCTGTGTCATTCGTACTAATCTTCAATATCAACACTCCAAACTACACTCTGCACAGTAATAAACAATGATTATTTATTGATATTTCGTTAAAGTTATTTATTAAAAAAAGTACTATGCATGTGCTTTTTACCATTAATTATTTTCTTATTTGCAAGAGTTACACACTGTCCCTTATTTCCAGGGAAAGTACCAGGTTTTAATCATTTGTCCCAAGCAATGTCCCTTTTTTCAGTAGTTATCAAATGTACAGTATAATTCCACTTTTTTGGCAGGTTGGTTGCAATACTTACTATATAATTTTACTTTCTCGGCTTTATAAGTTAATATTTTTTGAAGGAATATTTAAAACATAGGGGCATATTTAAGAAATCACGGTAGTGCACTATCGTGCACTTACTTTATAAATTAGGCCATGATGTGTCCTACGCAAATTTATTAAAGGTGCATCACAGCAGATATCATGGATATCTGATGCTTTGCACTCCTCATCGTTTCTGCGAGCAGTCACCATTCAACAGTATGGTGACTGCTCTGACCGCAATCTAACAAGTCCCGAAAAAATGTTTTTTTTCGGGAACTTGTTATGTTAATGTAGCTGGCGCACATCATCGGAAATGCTGCTAAAACTTCTGTTCTTGGTTATGTCCAGCTCTGCTCCGGAGAGCAGAGCTGGACAGCGCATGTGCAGGGAGTGATCTTGTGATCCCTCACTGTCACAGCCTGAAGCTTTCCGGACGGCACATGCGCAGTTGCATGAAGAACACAAAGTAAGCTGAAGAGGAGGAGATCCGGTGACAGCGCGTCCGAAGAGGCAGTGGTGAGTATGGTTTTTTTTATCACAGAAACAGCATTTTTTCGGAACTGCTGTTTCTGTGTTCCATTTTTCATAAATTAGAGAAATACATCAATCCTTATCCATGCGATAAGGATTGATAAGTATTTCTCATTTTTCCCGATAAATGATAAATGTGCCCCATAGCTGCCTACTTTCCCAGAATGACCTGGAGACTCCCAAATTACGGGGTGTCAAAGAAGTTATGATCTTTTTAATTAAGTAATCTATAGCTTTCATAGAAATAGTTAATGTACAAGCCAATTAGTTAAAAATGATTAACGTACAGACCTTCATAGCTAAAGGAGTTCCAATTACATTAATGACCTATGGGGCACATTTATCAATCATCGGCAAAAGTGAGAAATAGTTATCAATCCTTATCGCATGGATAAGGATTGAACTATTTCTCAAATTTATGAACAACAGATCACAGAAACAGCAGTTCCGAAAAATTGCTGTTTCTGTGATAAAAAAAAATCACACTTACCCCCTTTGTCTCCGCTGTCTCCGGATCTCCTCCTCGTTCTCTTCATCCTTCAATTGCGCATGTGCAGTTCGAAGACTCCCTGCTCTGTCTCTGCAACTATCGTTGCAGAGAGAGAGCTGTGAGTGACAGGGAGGGATCATGTGATCCCTCCACACATGCGCTGTCCAGCTCTGCTCTTCGGAGCAGAGCTGACAGCATTGGATTTTCTCAATTATGATCATGTACGCCAGCTTCAGCTAAGCAGCAGATGTCCATGATATCTGCTGCGATGCACCATTCATAAATATGCCGAGGACACGGAGGCATCTTATTTTCACGGTAAGAGCACTATCGTACGTTCTTAAATATGCCCCTATGTGTCAAGGGTGAGAGAGTTTACTTCTGAAACCTCTAGAAATAACTCATGTATAGAGATAACAAATATGGGGCATATTTATGAAGTGGTGCTAGCAAAGTTTCACTCTTTCCGTAACTCCAAAGCAAGTTGGAGTGTACCGCATATTTATGAAAGGTGCATCTCAGCAGATATCGTGGATAACTGTTGCTTTGCATTCTGCTTCGTTTTTGGGAGCAGTCACCATTCAATAGTATGGTGACTGTTCCCTCTCGCAATCTAACAAGTTACGAAAAATAGTTTTTTTCGGAAACTTGTGTTGTGTTAATGTACGCCAGCTTCAGCTGCGTGGTAAGTATGTTTTTTTTATCACAGAAACTTCAGTTTATTGGAACTGCTGTTTCTGTGTTGGGTTCTTCATAAATTTGAGAAATAGTTCAATCCTTATCAATGCGCTAAGGATTGAAGACTATTTTCACTTCATGCGAACATTGATAAATGTGCCCCAAAGTCTCTGCATTGAGTGAAATACACATAAAGGAATATTTAATACTGAGAAAGTGAAATGTGAGTTGAAATTATTAGTTCTGATAAAGTTCTATCAAGATATAGACACTAATTTATTTTGCTGGACAAAAATGGCTTTCATATTGAAAACCCATCAATGTTTTCTTAGAATTTTCATTGCGATTGTCATTGTCACATCCTGGTGCACTCAATTTTCTAACTCATCTTTTCACAACGAAATAATACATATACATATAAAATCCTTGTGTAATTGGAAATACATATTATTTTATATGTGTACAAATGTGGCACAAAGTCCTGTACATGTCACAATCAATTTTGCCTTTAGTGTGATGTGAGAAGTTTCCTCAGTGACAAAGTACAATTATGAAGTTTGCCATTTTCCAGAGCTTGTTATAGATTTATTTTTTAACCTTTTTTACATATATTGCCTGCATATTATGCAGTACTTTACAGATTGAATATTTAATCAGTACCTGCCCCAGGGGAGTTTACAATCTATATTACCTGCAACACATACACACACATTAGGGTTAAATTCATCAGAAGCCAGTTAACCTACAAATAGGTTTTTTTGAGTCACCACCAGTGGTATCAAGCCACGTGTACATATCTGGCCCCAAGCCATGTCATTGTAAGCCTTTACCACTCGATCACCAGAGAGGTTACTCAGAGCTGGAATAAGGCTTTGGGGGGCATGGGGCATTTAAGAAAGTGGGGCTCCTATGATGTAATATGTCTATTCCTTCAGACAAATACATGGGCAGTACTGTCTGCACTACTCTGCTTTCCCTTCACGAGCAGCGCGGTGTGAAGCGGGACATACTGTATATACTTATAACAAAACTTACCTATCCATGTTCCTGTGTCCCGTCCTGTCGGCCGTGCGGCACTTCCGGGTGTGCGACACGTCCGATCATATGACTGTCCGGCAGGAAATTTGAAACCTCCCTATCCTCTTGTATATAAGGTGCACTCTGACATTAGTCTAGTGTCAGAGCAACAGGTTACCTACCGCCTGACTCCTCAGCTTTTTGTTCCTGTGATTCCCCTGCCTGCTGTTTAACCTATTGTGCACCAGATCCAGCTTACTTGTAGACTACTCTTTGGATCTCCCCTGAACTAGACTGTCATCTGAACCGTGTACCGAACCCTGATTACTTTTGACTACACTTTTGGTATTTTCTCTGCACTGTTGCTTACTGATTGTGTACACCCCCGGCCTGTTCCTTGACTCCGCTACAGGACAGGGGCGGATCTAGACATTTGTCCTACCCGGGGCGATTTTAGGGGGGGGGGGGGGTGATTTAGGCCCCGCCCCCTTTCTGATGTCTAAGGCTGCCGGCAGGTCCATTCAGCAGTAGCAGTGTGCTGTCCCGCTGCTCTGATTGTGTTTAAAACACAATCAGAGCAGCCGGGGAGCACACTGTCACTGCTGAACGGACCTGCACAGTGTGCAGCTGTCGGCAGCAAGCCCCTGGTAGGGGGGCGATCGCCCCGATCGCCCCCCCTCCTGGATCCGCCAATGCTACAGGATCATCCTCAGTACCTCCCATTGTATCATGTACTAGCTCCTATTAAGTTCCGTTTCTACTACTCTTCAGGACTACCTCCAGGTACCATCTCTCATTATAATTGGTTTCAGGCACTCGTTTCTCTTATCTGTCTCTCACGTTAGGGGGCTGAACCAGGGGCAGCGACCTTCAGTCTCCAAGCAGCTAAGTCCATCCTGCCTTGCAGTGGTTCTTGGAGAAGACCAGGGGGCTGTTAGACTCTGCGCCTTGTTAGGCCTGTGCTAATCCTAACTGAGGGAACCCCAGTGACCGCAACAATACTATAATTGCATTTGGACCAAATTCTGACTAAGTGAGACCGTAACCCAAATTCAGCACTGCCCCACCAGATTAAGGACAGATGGCAGACTGTCCTGCTCTTTCCTGCCTGTTCTTGCAGCTTTTACTATCTGCGGCTACTGGTGTCATAAGCTTAGTTGCAGTTGATGAATTTAGGTCATCTTAACCCTCTGCATGCAGACTTCATGTGGTCATTCGCTCTCTTGTAGGGAGCCACAGATCACAGTGGCATTAGACCACACCAGCCCCAGACCTCAGCCAACAACTCTAGCCCTAGTCTCCATTATAGCCCAAGCCCCCCCCCCCCCCCATAGGTCCTGTCCCAGGCTCCCAGGCTTCACAAGTCTTCTAGGTCCTGTTACTGTCCCAGGTTTTTACCTTAGGTTTCAACCAGTTCTCAAACCCCTCAGGCCAGCACATTCCCCCAGCACCAGGCACTACTTTCATCTCTCTTTTGTCTTCCCTCTTCTGTTTTCTCCAGTGAAGCACGGAGTCCATAATGGTAGGGGATCTGGCAGGGGAGAATGGTGGCAAGTGAGGCGCAGCAGCAAGGAATGTCTGGAAAAAGAGAACGAAAACATGTTGGCTGGCTCAGCAACAACATGGAGTGAATGGCAGCGATGACCTGTGTTGCAGCAGTGAAGGGGGGGGGGTGTAGATGGCGTGCCTGGAAGCAGGGAATGGGAGTATGGCAGATGGGTTGTCTGGAAGCTGGGGAGTGTGGCAGATGGGGTAGCTGGAAGCAAGGAAGGAGTAGTATGGTTCATGGAGTGCCTGGATGCAGGGAAGGGGGAAGTGTGGCAGATGGGGTCCCTGGACGCAGAAAAGAGGGAGTGAGGCACATGAGGTGTCTAGACGCAGACAAGGGGAGTAGGGCCGTAACTGGGGCTGTGCGATAGTGGTGACCGTCCAAGGAGCAATGCTGAAGGGGTGCAGTTTATGAAGATTTTAGGTTCATTTGGTTAAAATTGAGGGCTAAGGGGGCGGCATTTTTCTTTCTCACCCCAGATGCTAAAATTTTAAATTACGGCTCAGAAGGGGAGTGTGGCAGATGGTTTTAGTTTTGGATCTGGATTAAATTTGTGTTTTGGTTTTGGTTTTGGATCTGTATTTTTTAGAAAAATAGCTAAAATATGCTAATATCACATAGTGTTCCTATTTTTTTTGTTCCTACATTGTTATTAACCTCAATAACCCTAATTTCCAGTCATTTCCTGTCAATTTTGACCACCTCACAGGTCACAATATTATTTTCATCCAATTTCAGACAAAGACTGCAGTGAGCTGGCTGGATGCTAAACGACTGAGCAATGACACAAACACACCGCTGAAGGGAGGGTGGAAAGCTGTGTCCCACCTTCTCCCTCTACTCTCCATCACACAGATTGGGGCACATGCAGACGTTTTACTCTTGCAGATATGATTTTTAAAAGAGCAGTTGGAGCCTATATGCTTCAGTGGGACGGAGCACTTGTTCTTCATGGCTGAAATAGAGATATATAAATATATTTATATAAATATATATATAATTATTACAAATTGTTTTGGTAACCTGATGAACTTCTAATTGATTTGTAATAATCCAACTTGGTGGATGCTCTACTACCAACAGCTGAGATTATTATTTTTTTTCATTTTTCTTTGTGGTTAAGGTCTTCCTTCTCACTGGAGTTCAAAAAGATTTTATTTGTATTCAGATGACCATGTGTTGGAAAGAGGCAAGTCTAAACCCAAGTAAATTCTGCATTTATAGAGAAAGTATAGCCTTTGGTTATTTGGCCTTACAAAATGTTTTGGATGTTCTTGTAATTATTAAACAAACCAAGGATGAATTAAATTTGTAAATAATTTTTGCTTTCTTTATTAAGTATTTAATGATTCTGACATACAAATTTCCCCAAAACCTCTTCTCACAGAAGCTGGAAATAAATAAGACCCTTACAAAAAAAAATGATGACCCAAACTCTCAAATTACCGTCCCATCTCTTAGCTCCCATGCTCCTCCAAGCTTCTAGAGAGAATTGCATACATTCATCTCACACGCTTTTTATGCAAACAACCTATTGGATCCTCTTCAGTCATGCTTTCCTGCTCAACACTCCACAGACTGTGTTGACTAAGGTTGATTTAATCACTGCAATAACTAATGGCCATCGCTCTCTTCTAAATATCTCTGGATCTTTCTCCTGCATTTCACATTGTTGAGCACTCTTCTCAAACAAACACTACAATCCCTAGGTCTTCTAGACACTGTCCTATCCTGCTCTCATCCTACCTTTCTATTCCCTCATTCAGTGTTTGCTTCTCTGTATCCGCCCTTGCTCCATTTCACTTATTAGTTGGAGTCCCACAAGGCTCAGTACTAGGTCCCCTGCCATTCTCTATCTATACCACTTATACTAGAAAACTAATAAGCTCCTTTGGATTTCAGTATCATCTCTATGTGGATAATGCCCAACTTTATCTGTCTTCTCTTGATCTCTCACTATCCGTGTTATACTGTATTATTGATTATCCTTTTGCCATTTCTTCTTGAATGTCCTCTCACCAACTCAAATTCAATCTTTGAAAAACAAAGCGAATATTCCCATCCACCATCTGAAGTTACCTACCTGATATCTCTATTTCTGTTGACATGACCGCAAATCCCACCACGCAAACTTGCTACAAAAGTATGATCCTTGACTCAGAACTATCCTTTGTTCCCCACATCGACTCTATATACAACATATATGATAAGCATTTCCAGAATACGCACATATATCAATGCAAGACATTGTAAAAACTTTAATTCATGCACTCATCATCTACTGCATTGACTATTGCAATTCCCTCCTTATTAGTCTTCACGGAATCAGACCCTCATCCCAACAAACTATTTTGCATGCACGGGCTAGATTGGTTTTCCTTGCAAATCGTTCTTCCCCTGCTGAGCCACTCAGGCAAACGATGTAGAGACTGACAGTTTTTTACCGGATCCAATATAAAATATGCACAAACATACATCTCCTCACTTGTCTCAAAATATCTCCCAACTAGACACCACTGTTCTGCACAAGATCTCCCTCTCTCACCCAGTGTCATTACATGCTCTCATTCCTGGTAACAGGACTTTTTTCCAGGCAGCACCTACCTTGTGGAGTTCCCTCCCTCTCTGTTCTTCAAATGTTCTCTGAAAAAGCCACCTCAAGCTTATAAAATTCCTCAACCACCTTCTTAACCTCCCTAGGTTACCTTATTACCATCCTTTACACAGTTCACACACGACAACAATTCTTTGAAGCCCTGACCAACATTGCTGTGTGACTGGATCATATAGCCCACTAAGCACTTTTTACCTTTGCACTCTGGCTGAAATAATATGCAATACGTAGCACTTAACCTCATGTATTAAACTCCTATTATCCCATAGAATAGCCTTCTTACATCTCTCTATTACCCAGTATTGTTTTATTACTGTGTTTGTTCCCAATTGTAAAGCGCTATGAGATTAGTTTAAATGCCACTATCTATCTGAGTATTGTTGCTGACCATGTGCATCCCTTTATGACTACAGTCTACCCATCTTCTAATGGCTACTTCCAGCAGGAAAATGTGCCATTTCACAAAGAACGCCTAATCTCACACTGGCTCCATGACAATGAGTTCAGTGTACCTCAGTTTCCCAATCTCAATCCAGAAGAGCAACTTTGTTATGTTTTGAAAAGGGAAATTCGCAGCATGAATGCACAGCCGTCAACTCTCCAGCAACTACGTGATGATATAACATAATCTCTAAGGAATGTTTCCAGCACCTTGTTGAATCCAGGCCACGAAGCATTTAGAATGTTCTGGGGGTGAAAGACGGTTCCAACTTAGCATTACAGAGGTGTATCTTACTAAAGTGGCAACTGAGAGAGTATGCAAAAAAAACTATATACACACACACACACACATATATATATATATATATATATATATATATATTATACGGGCACAGTCGTGCCCTTATATTAAGGTTACATGTAAAAAACTACATTCTGTCATTGGAAATCTGTGAGAGGGGGGGCATGGTGTTTGAGGCTCTACATCTTAACGTGTATTAAAGCTATTAAGCTTAAATTTAGCATGCGAATGGAGAACTGTCCACAAGTGCCGCATGTCAAATTTCAGAAAACAAGAATAAAAAATGACGATTTAGGATCAATCAAAATTTCAAAATCTCGCCGTTTTTTTCCACTTCCTCTTTTGCAAAAGTCGCCGTTTTTCTGGGTTTTTTGGAAGAGAGTAACTCGGTGTACAGGGCGTTTAAGACACGCGGTAACTTTTGTCAGAAAGCTATTAGGGCTGAGGAGGACCTTTGAGGGTTCACAAGTTTGACAAAGTTACAGTTTTTCTACAATTTGGTAAAACATGCCCCATTTTAAAGATAGGGGATTTCAGAAAAGTTCATAACATTGCACATGTCAGATAGAGTCTTGTGCTGGGTGCAATATATGTGGCTTCACTTGGGAGCACAAATATGGCTGTGTGTTCCCCCACATACCGATTTTGATTTGTAAACTACAGACAAATTAGAGATATTTACTGGCTGTAGGTGGGCTGGTTAGTGTTTTGCGTCTGAGGGGTGGCACACTGTATAATTTTTAGCCCTCGCACCGCTTTTATTTCAAAGTTCATCCCTCAGTGCGATGCCAGAGGAATGGATGGGGAATGCACTCAGTACTCCATTCCGGGAGTGGAATGCACTCTGCACACTATTCCGGTAGCCGGAATGGATGGCAAAGGTAAATGGAAAAACATTCACGTATCCTGAATAAGGCCTTTATCACTTTTACATGGATTTCTAGCAAATTGTATATGTATGTCAAAATTTGGGCTAAGCCACAATATCTTTGATTTATTCTCTATGTAAAATGGGTCTTGTATCCACACATCTTTCCTATTACATTTTCACTTTTGACGGCAGAACTGTTTGAAAATAAAGCTAGCGAACTTTTACAATAGAGACACTTTGGAACTCAATACATATATAGGAAGTAGAAAATTATTGATTCCACATGCACAAGAGTGTTGGGGAGGAAATTAGCTAAGCTCATTGTGCATCGGAGCTCCTACTGTGTAGAAGCTCCGATACACAATTAACTTACTTCATTGCATTAGGTCTATTTATAGTATTGGGATTTTCCCACTAGAGTGGGAAAATCCCCTAGTACTATAAATAGACCTAGCGCAATGAGCTTAGCTCATTGCGTATCGGAGCTCCTACTATGTAGGAGCTGTTTGCGGCGGCTCCTCCCTTTTTGTATTTTTCTTCAATCAAGCAAGATGATTTGTGGACCTTACAAATATGGGGCCCCCCGGGCCGAAGAACAGAAGACTGCAATCAACATTGCCCCCCCCCCTGTGCAGAACAACTGAAGAGATTTCAAGCATGGACATTTGGAACTACAAATTTATTTGGGTATTTGGGACAGGGGCAAGCATGGACATTTGGATACAAATGTATTTTTGAATTTGTTTACAGCCATTTTTGGATTGAAAGCTGCGGACAAGATAAGAAAACTTCATTGGTGAGTATATCGGGGATTTATTATTTTTAATAAAATATGTGGTGTAAATGAGGGTGTTTACTGTCATTTATTGTGGGTTTATTATTTTTAATAAATGTTAGTGGTTGTAATGACGGTTTTGTGATTTTGTTAACATTTTATATTTTGGAACTACAGGTCCCAGCCAGCCCTGGGTGTCAGGGCTTGTTGGCACTTGTGGTTCTCCAAGTGCCAACATGCCCTGGCTGCCGTGGGTATGCTGGTGCTTGTAGTTATACAAGTAGCAGCATGTCCACACTATTTAGGGCAACCTGGCAGGGACTTGTAGTCCCACAAAACAAAATGGCGTCTGTTTGTTTTTTTATGACTTATATCGCCGTTATTACCCTACGCCCACCGCCCAGGGGTGTAGGAAGAGCCATAGTGCTATCAGCACTGGGCTGGGGAGGCCCGCTCATTTTCTTCGGTGGACCCCACTCACTAGGGAATCCAGCCCAGCGCTGAAGCCTGGGGTTGGTTAGTCATTATGGCAGCGGGACCCCTGCCGCGTGTCCCCTTGCTATAGTGCCTCCAACCCTCGGCTGGTTTGCTTAGTGCTGGTTCCATGAAAATAGGGGGGAGCTGGTAAACCATTGCGATTCCACAAAGCATGTAACTCTTGAGGATGAAGCCCTTCGTACGCTTTGCCAGGATCCGAGGGTGGTCACTCTTTTAAAGTCAGAGGAATACATTCTGGCCACCGTGCTCGATCTTCGGTTTAAAGCGTATGTTGTGTCTCTGTTTCCAGCGGACACAAGTCTACAGCCGTGCAAAGACCTGCTGGTCAGGAGATTGTCCTCTGAAGAGGACCGTGACATGCCACCAGCTCCACCTTCATTTTCATCACTGTTTGTGCAGTTCCAAAAAGAGGAACTGCCATTTCTATTGCTACCTTCTTTCTTTCTGTATTTCCTGTGTCCTGTGGTCTGTTCTGCTAAGGGCATTGTTATTTCCAAGTTATCCAAAAGTTCTAAAAAAACAAATTTAAATTTATAAAAAAAAAATTAAAAAATTAATTTAAAAAAAAATGTAAAAAAATAATAAAAAATTTTCCAAAAATAATTGGAAAAAAATATTACAAAATTTAAAAAAATCTAGCTTGTACTGCTATTTAAAAGTCTAACTACGATCATTCACTGTTGCTGTACCCAAAAATAATAGGTACTGCTATTAAAGTACAGTCCAGTGGTACTCTCCTGTGCCGCAGATAATTTGTAAAAGCTTTGCTTTGCCGAGTGTGTGTAGTTATGTATCACAGGTTTTAAGAAGAGGCACAACACTGACAACCTGTTAGAGAAACTGAGGGAAATAATCTCTCTGTGGCTCACCCCACTTAGACTCTCCTGGGGATTCGAATAACTGCCATTTCTATTACTACCTACTTTCTTTCTCTATTTAAAAAAAAAACAAAAAAAACTGCCATTTCTGGAATTCAGACCATTTGAGGTTTTTTTTATTATATTGTGGGGACCACTCCACTACGCAGTCCAGATACTTTTTTGGTGGAATTCAGACCAGTTGAGGTTTTTTTTATTATATTGCGGGGACCACTCCACTACGCAGTCCAGATACTTTTTTGGTGGAATTCAGACCAGTTGAGGGATTTTTTATTATATTGTGGGGACCACTCCACTACGCAGTCCAGATACTTTTTTGGTGGAATTAAGACCAGTTGAGGGTGATATATTGTGGCCCCGGTACCAAATTGGGTACCGGGACCACTCCACTATGCAGTCCAGAAAGCTACCTTGGTGAAACGTTTTGGACTAAAAACAATATTGTGAGGTGTGAGGGTGTTCAGAATAGACTGCAAATTAGTGGAAATGATTGTTATTGAATGTTATTGAGGTTAATAATAGCGTAGGAGTGAAAATAAGCCCAAAAACTTGATTTTGCAAATTTTTATGCTTTTTTCAAAATAAATCCGAATCCAAAACCTTAAATCTGAACCAAAACCTTTTCGACAGGTGTTTTGCGAAACAAATCCGAACCCAAAACATCAAGCAAATCCGAACCCAAAACACAAGACACCAAAAGTGGCCGGTGCACATCCCTACTTTTTACCTTGAGCCCCTCTCTCCATGTATGAATTCAGTGGTTCCCAAACTTTTGCAGTTCGCGGCACCCTTAGAGTCTCCATAATCTTTTCAAGGCACCCCTTCAAAATAATTACCGTTTTATAAGTAGTTGGGTCAAGAAATGTAATAAGTATTTATTTCAGGACAGAAATACTTGTGCCCCTGCATAATCATCCACGCACTCTGTGCCCCCTCTGCATTCTCACCCTGCCCTCTCCTTCATTCCTTTGCTCCTCCATTGCGGTTTCCTATCACTATTCCCCTCCGTTTCTTACTTACCATACTTGACCTTCTTTCTTATATTTCTTCTGTCTTTTCTTCTTTCTTACCAATTCGGCAGCACCTGGGACCCAGCATCCTCTCTCCTGCCGCTTGTCACTGAATGTTGGGCGTGACGTCATCACGCCCGACATTCAATGAGAAGCGAGGAGGATGCTGGGTCCCAGGCACCGCCGAATTGGCAAGTTTTTTTTTTCCCCTGTTCCCTGGCCACGGCACCCCTGTGACAGCGCCGCGACACCCCTGGGAGCAACCTTTGGGAACCTAGGTATGAATTCATGAGTTATATGAATTGCTAATACAAATTATTTGGTATATTGTTTATATATTACATATCTATTTATTCATGTTATATATTTGAGATATCCTCTATATATAAATACGGTATATATAAGCAAGTTGAGCAGTCTTTGTCATTGTATCTCATGCCCCAACAATCCAGCCCTCTCTGTCACTGGTCTCTCTATGTAGCCAAGGTCAAAATAAAAATGTTTGATGTATAAACCAGCAAAGCATTTTATAACATGAGTGTATGGGGCATATTCAATTGTTTAGAATCCCCGCGGCGTTAAAACTATTACCGTTATTTTAGTAATAGTAAGCTGGATTTCAGCTCGCAGCTCCCTGATCCGCGAGCTGAAATCCAGCGAGAAAACTACCGTAATAAGGGTATTTACGCGCACTATTAACATAATAACGGTAATAGTGTGCGCGCCGCGAGATTTTTGACTATGACGCCAAGAATTGAATATGCCCCTAAGTGTGGTATATTGCTTATTTAATATATGAACCACACCTACACGGAAACACCTACTTTTAATATAATCTGTATCTCTCATGTAGTTACAGAGTCACAGTGCTGTTTTTAATTTTTTGGGTTAATGTTACAGGAATTCTCAGGGACGTTGTTTTAGAAGAGAAGTGAAAATACAACATCAGAAAGAAACCCGAGATGTCACATATTGTGCCCAGAGAGGCTTAATGGTAGTGGTCACGAAGGAACGTCTGCAAGTGGAGACTAATACTATGCGAGTTTATTACAAATAAAAAGACCTCGTGTAACATTTACAAATGTATAAGGTCTCATTCCGTTACAAAACCTAATTAAGAACACTGGGGTTTTTTTCATCTGTCATGTAGCTGAGTTATCTGTCGGTGCTTTAAGGTGCTGGGAAGTTCTCTGCAACATCCTTTAATAGGCTAATGCTTTCCAAACACACTGTTATTCAGTCATTTAGATGACAATCTGCTTCTGGTTTTGACAACACACTGAAGGCCTATCTCGATAGACATAGAGTTTTCACGGATGGACAATTTGACAGATCACAAGGGTTACCTTACAGTTACAGTAAACCTATGTAATAGAGAGAGTTCTTACCCGCACAGGACTATATTATTATAAAAATAACAGTGTATTTATCCTATTTATCTTTTCAAAAACATATTTTTTACCATGTTTCTTTATGTCATCATATCATCAATCTTGTTCATAGAGAGCACTCTTCCAGAATTACGTATACGTTCATTCACAGAGGAAGAAAAATGGTTCTAATGTGGAGGCATCCACAGCTCTGTTAGGAACCCTTCCAGCCGGCACAACACAACCCGGAGTCTACTCTGCCAGTCAGGTGTTCACTGGAGCCCCTGATGGTGGGGACAGACTGGGCTGCAGACTGACAGAGGGTCGTGAAGTGTGTACCGGCTGGGGAGAACCCAGGCAAGAAGAGTCAGGTCCACGCAGAGGTCAAAAGGTCGGCAGCAGGTAACAGTAACGATGAACAAGCTGAGGTCAGAGGTCACAGGCAAAGTAGCAGAACGGGTAAACGAGCCAAGGATCAGGGTCACAGGAAACACAAGCGAAGTCAAATACGAAGCCAAGGGTCATACACGGGAAGTCAAACGTAGATACAGGAACAGGAACAGGAACTGGAACAAGCAGGTAAGCAGACTGGAGCACAGAGCTATAACCGGCAATGAGGTGGCAGACCTCATTGCCTTAAATACTTGAAACAGCCAATCAGGGCCTGGCTCAGATAGAAACCAGCCCCCTAACTTCATTAACCCGCAGGTTAGTAATTCCGTAGAGCGCATGCGCCCGGCTTCTCAATGCCGGGACGCAGCGCTGGAGCGTCTAGTCGTTGCCCCGGCAACAGCTGGGACATGAGAGGAAGTGACGTCCCGGTCGCCATGTCGACGGCCGGGACGCAGGTGAGTGAGTCGCGGCGGCTGGGCACCGCCGCGGCTCGTAACAAGCTCTACAATAGTACAAATAAACTAAAATCACATCTTTATTAATAATCTTTCAAATATTTCTTCACACTAGTCTTCTCCCAAGTGAAATATTAAAATTATGTGATAAGTAAGAATTTGAAAAATGTAATAAAATAGAGGGAAAGAACCCTACCCCTATAGTTCCTCATTGCTCAGCCATTGTATGTGACTCTTTGTTTGAGAGAATACTTTATAAAATTTGCACCTTATTAGTATAAGACATAGTTGATGCCCAAATACCACTACGAAAGTATTATAGTCAGAGAAATGTGTGTTTGTTCTTTATGTTTTGGTGATGCACCTCTCAGCAGAGAGACCAACAGACCAAACACAAAATATTTTTATAACAAATAAGAAAATTTGTCTGTCATTTAGTTTGGTTTACAAACATTCATTTTCAGCTTTGTAATATATTAACATTTGCGTGTAATGAAAAGATGAATCATGCAGCATCCGTCTCTCAGCATCATGAAGACTGGAAGTGAATGGAAACTATGCTAATATGTGAATAGATAATGCTGCATTCTAAAATCTTCATCAGTGCTAATATTTCAGTACCCAGCAGTGAGAACTTCACCACTGATGGTTTAATGATGATATTGTTGTTAGATTTTAATGATTTTACAGCCTTCCTATCCTCCACATTGAGATTGTGTATCACTTACTTTAAATCTGAAACAGTCTACATAGTGATCCATAGTTTGGTTGTGTTCTGGCTGTGGGGTCCAGTTTGTCCTCTTTTTCTTTCTAGGATTTTCTTGTTGCATATCAGCTTGTGATGTGATATCCGTTTTGTCATAAAAGAATTCCTTTAGCCGCAATCTTCGAAAGAATTCTTCCACATCACTGCAAAACTGCGCCGTGTCGAGTGGTTTTGTGGGACAGAATGTAAGTCCTCTGGATAAAACCTTCTTTTCTACTGTGCTTGGCTAATATTGTGAGAGGTTCACAACAGATGACGATGTATCCAAATTGTTATGTGAATTATGTTTTTTGTCTGGCACATTAAGGCCAGCTTTCATCCTTAGTTTGTGGAGTTTCTTTTCCTTATTGATGATTAGGCGATGTTGTAATTTATTAAAGAAATCACGTAGTACTTTCCTGGTTGGATATGGCACAGGTCCCTGTATTGTATTATTTAGGGAATTAATCTTATCTTGGATAGTTCTCCTCTTGCTATAGAAGAGTCCAATAAACAACTATTTATATAAAGAGAAGATCCTCTTCGAACTGCCAGAAGCTGATTATCTGAACTACAGTACAGATAATGGTGATGGTCCATAGGGGGGTAAGCCCATTAAAAGGTTTCATGGGGGAGGCTAGTTAATGAGGGTGGTAGTGTACTAGTGCACAAAACCTTTAAAGGAAGACTAAATAAAAAAAAAAAAAAAAACACAAAAAGAAAAAAAAGAGAACAAAAATACAACTGTTGCCCCCCAAAACAAAAATAAACACATGAAACAGCACATTTGGAATTACTCAATAACCTTGCCCTGTGAGTCACAGCCCTTGCAATAGGCACTTTAGTTCTTATGATTGAACTCTCCCTGATCCCCTATATAGCTCCTCATTGTGTCTAAGGTACTTCCCCTGGATTGTAGTGCATGGCAGATTACTAATTGTGCCACTTTTACAATTAGTTGCCCTTCCTTTGTTGTTTAAAGGTGACCAGAATCAGGGTTTTCACGCAAAGGAGAAAACAAAATCTGGATTTGACAGTTCTACATTAGTCAGTGCCTTACCATTGTCCTCCAGTGACAAGGCAATGATTGGCAGCTTGTTGTGTTGTTGGGTGTGGTGACATTACTATCAGTAAAACAAGCTATTTTAAGTACTTGCTCTGGCATTGAAAAATATCAAAACTGATGAGCTTCCAGATGTGGACATCTGTACTTCGTCTTTTATATTTGAAGTTGTATGTTAACAAACTACAATACCATCCGGAAATGGAAAACAACATTTATATACAGAAAATACAGATTTATTGCACATTTTCAAACACTGAATCAAAATTATACAAAAATGTATTTATTTACATCAGCATATTTATGCATTTCTTATATTGTGAAGAAAATTAAAACTTAAGATACACTTGGTGCTACGACTGAGCACACCTTAATGAAAAATAAAACTTGACGCAGCTTGTCCTATTATGGAGAAGTTGCTATCTCCCAAAAAGGTTTTAAATAGAAACAGCAAAAAGGAGGGCAGTGCAGTACATAGTAGATAAATAAATTGCACATACAATACATAAAACCAATACATGAATATTGCAAATTTTAAGCAGCGGAGATAAATACATCAGACGTAGAACTGATTTCCGCTTCTTATAATTTGCAATATTAATTTCTTGGTTTATAAATTGTAGGCATAATTTGTTGACTCTATACAAATTTTCAATGGTTTATTAATAAAAAAAGGTTGTATGTAATAATAGTTCTCTAAAATAATTTCTGCCACTGTCCAATAATATATTTATTGTTTGCTCATCTACCTTGAACTGTGCTGCCCTAATTTTTGCTATTGTAAAAATAATGCATCATAATATTTTTTATTGACAATGGATAGTATTCTAATATTACATGTAAATAACTGCGTGTCTTCTTAATAGTAGAAACATCCAAACGCAGCAACAACACAGAACAGATATTCCTAAAAAGAAGAAAAGGAAAGTTATGCGGGTTAACATCAAATCTCTAAATGTGAAGATAATCCATGTAGACATTTTTTTTTTTTTTTAAAAACTACTAAATTTAGAGTTGTTAGAAACTGCAATGTATAACAAAGTCACAGGCACTGTAGTGTCTATATTCCATATGTAGACATGTCCAGTTACAAATATTAATCCACATACATTGACTATTTCCACTGCACCAGGAGTGCCAGTATGACATACCACCATATACATCCCCTTTTCCACCACTGATTCTCTATATATTTTTCTAAATAAGTAACTATAAAAGGAGTGCTCTGATATGGTGTTTCCATGTTTTGCATATGGGGGACAATATTCTGTCTCAGGAGAGGTCTATGAACTTCTATAAATTGTAAGCATACAAGTAGAGCCTTCTTACCAATTTTTTCTGCCTGTTAATTCCCAATCTTGTATTATTACTGTGTTTGTTCAATTTTAAAACTCTACTAAGTATGCTGACACTATATAAGTAAATGTTAATAATGGCTGCATGCAAATGATTCTACTTTTGCTAAGGTGGCAAGTGAAATCAATTCTGAAATATCTATCTTACATTCATGAAAACATCTTCAGCATAGTTATCAGTATCGGCGTCCCAGAAGCATCGGGCAGCCATTCTGAAGGGAGAGAATAAATAGGATTAGAGTGGTTTTATAGTAACAAAATATCATGCTAAACTAGATAGAAAGTAAAGTGAAGGGCCTAGAATTTTAGGAAATCATGCAGCTCTTTCAATAAACATAAAAATAAGTTGTCAATGGCAGCAATATAACACATGGAGACTGCTGCACCACTCTACTTCAATGTTTATTTTAAAGCTGAATTGATGAAATCTTAATAGAAATTACTGCCATAATAAAATCATAGATATCCAAGGCACGCAAGGCTCCTAGCGGAAAAAGGCGCTGCTCTCTGACTATTTCAACACACCAACCAATTTGTAATTAAAACGTTAATTTAATGTAAGCAAACATCAATAACACATAGCCATTGCATTTCCACAACATATAAAATACTCTTCCACTGCAATTTATCAATTAACATGAATAAAACATAATGACAAAAATCCACCTCTTAAAGCGCTTGTAAGTTATTTCTAGGATGACTATTTAATCAATCCTATGTGTGATTGATGTTTACTTACATTAAATTAACGTTTTAATTACAAATTGGTTGGTGTTTTGAAATAGTCAGAGAACAGCGTCTTTTCTTTGCCCCCTTTTTTTTTTTTTCTTGTGATTTGTCTTCACAATTTTGGATATAGCGCAAACTATTCCATAAGAGGGCGGTTGTTCTCTGTTATTTTAATAATGAATGTATGAATTGTTTCAATTTTCAAAGAGAACAAGAAGTGAGCTATATTTTACCCAGTAGAGCATCTAATTAATATACCGCAGTAAAATTCTGAGGGTATTGTGTTGTTCCGAAGGCTCCTAGTGCTTTGTATTTTATTAACCAAATCAAAGAGTACTGTTTCTCCCAACAACCCTTAGCCAATAGGTGGCACTGGTTCAGGGGCAGGCTGACTGAAAATCTTAGCCTGTGGGGAACGAGACTTGGCTCAGCCGATTATTAGGAACATTTTAAAAGAGCAAAAAAAAGGAGGTGGCCCAATAACCTAGCCCAAAGCAGCTCAATATTGGACCACCCAGGGGACAGATGCCCCCCTGCCCAGTCAGCCCCTGCACCAGTTACATCTTTGTTTTTCACACCTTCTTTTCAATAAGCAGAACATAATAATCCTAATAAGCAGAACCCTAAATTATTAAGCACAACTATAGAAGTGATGGCTACATAGTGTGTATAGTTCTAAGTGTATAGATACAAGTGTAAACAATGTTTGTTGGGGGAGTTTATTGAGAGACTGATTGAACAACACTGATCACATATGTTTGCTAACCATACATATTCACTGTAGAATGGCTGCAAGCCAAGTGATGGCTGCATAGTTAGTGTGTATAGTTACAAGTGTAAAAAATGGAAATAGCATAATTCGGAGTTATACCGGAGTAAAACAGGAGAAGAATATTATACCCATTACCACAGCAACACAAGGACAACAGTCAGTATTCACCTGAAAACCATATTCCACTCCTGATGTTTCCATCTCTCCCTGGCTTCAGGCTTCACACCACAGGAAGGCTGTGTTGGACTCTGCTCTTATTTTCTACTCAGCACATGAAAGTTTGTTTTATCTGTCAGTTTATTTTCCCTGCAAAATCCCCTCGGCCTGCTCTGCTACTTGTTCAGCCACTCCCTACTCGTGCTACAGTTATTTCGGTCCTCTATCTCATCATTGTACTTTCAATTCTACTCAAGGCTTTATCTGCCATCACAAGTAGGGAGAAAAGAAACTGAGTTTGAGCCACTCTACTCGCTCATGACTCTGCAATAACTCAGCTACTCCATTTCCTGTTCTTTATTACTCTCCATTCAACACTTCCACACACTCCCCTATATGGTTCCCCACATCATGAGTTCATGCTATCCTGACATATAGGATTAAACTACATGTACTGTAGCCTCACTCTGCACTACTTCTCTGATTGCACAGTACATTGAAACTAGGTATTTCTTTTAATTCCCTCATTTTTTGCTATTTTACTCATAAATCACAATACTTGCCAAATTATTTTTCTTTCACAGCATTATCTTTAGCACTATATCATCCCTCACTCATCCTGCAACACACACCTCTGTCCACATTGCCCCTTCATTACTTCACTCACCTCTAGTGAACACTCATGAACTCTTTTCCTATTTAAATTCAATAACTTTAACAGCCGCACCCTGCCACCAGAAACCAAAAGGACACACATCTTACAATCATCTTTCCTACCTTTCTTCCTCCCTGCTTCTATAAGCTGGTGATATATCACCTAATCCAGGTTCCCCTCACTTCTCCCACACACATATCTGAACGCTACAGAAATCCAGCAAACCTCAAACGCATCACCTGTCTCCTCTGTCTTCCAAAGTCCTTTAAAATTTGGAATCCCTTTGGAATGCACGCTCTGTTTGTAACAAACTTACCTCTGTACACGATCTCTTCCTCTCAAACATCCTAAACCTTCTAGCAATAACAGAAACATGGCTAACGCAATCAGACACTGTCTCACCTGCAGCCCTTTCACATGGTGGTCTCCATTTCACCCACACCCCCAGACCAGGAGGCAGACAAGAAGGTGGGGTGGGACTACTTTTCTCCCCACAGTGCACATTCACAGTTCTACCATATGTCCCATCACTCACGTTCACATCTTTTGAAGTACGTACTGTTAGGATTTTTAACACATTCTCTTTGCATGTTGCTGTGATCTATCGCCCCCCTGGACAACACCAACAATTTCTTGAACACTTCTCTGCATGGCTCCCTCACTTCTTATCCTGTGACAACCCCACCATCATCATGGGTGATTTCAACATCCCTATTTCTAATCCACGTTTCAATGCTGCTTCCTAACTACCCTCTCTAACATCCGCACTTGACCTCTCCCAGTGGATTGAATCCGCTACTCATCAGGATGGCCACTGTCTTGTTTTCTCTAGACTATGCTCAGTTTCCGATCTCCTTAATACTGCTTTCCCCCTCTCGGATCATCACCTTCTCAGTGTCAAACTCTTCCAAGTCTCCTCACAACCGCAGGAATATCAACTCTATTGATCTTCAAAAGTGTTCCACCTCTCTTCAACACCTGCTCTCCCCGATTTCTACATTCTCCTCCCCTGATAGGGTAGTACCCCATTATCACCAAACCCTAGCAACTGCCCTTGATCAAGTGGCCCCAGCGACAATACATACTCTGCGTAGACTTCGCTGCCAACCGTGGCACACTAAAGTAACACGAACTCTACAAAAACTTTCTTGTAAAGCAGAACGTCACTGGCATAAATCTTGTACCTCTAATGATTTCATCACATATACTGGTATCTACCACTCCTTTAGAAATTCTCTGGACACTGCAAAACAAACATACTTCCAATCTCTCATCTATGCTCAGGCTTCTAACCCCAAACGCCTTTTTAACACACTTAAATCTCTTCTCAATCCTCCCACCCCAAACCCTCCGACTACCATCAGTGCCCAGAATCTTGCTGCCTATTTCAAGGACAAAATAGATAAGATCAGACTTGAAATGGTATCATCTCCCTCAACAAGCAATCAGCTCAATTCCTTAGTAACATCTTCTGACACTGTCTCTTCATTTCATCCCACAAATGAAGAGGACATTTCTACTCTCTTCACATCTTCCTACTCTACCTCCTCTCCTCTTGATCCCATACCCTCACAAATTGGTAGGTCCCTGTCTCCTTTGCTCATTCCACCTTTAACTAAAATCTGTAATCTCTGTCTCTCTACGGGTATTTTTCCATCACTATTCAAGCATGCAGTGATTACTTCTATTTTGAAAAAACAAAATTCTGACCCAAACTCTCTCTCAAATTACCGCCCCATCTCTCAGCTCCCATGCCCCTACAAACTTCTCGAGAGAATTGCCTACACACGGCTTACACACTTTCTTACAGCAAACAACCTACTGGATTCTCTTCAGTCAGGCTTTCGCTCTCAACACTCCACAGAGACTGCGCTGACAGAGGTTGTCAATGATTTGATCACAGCAAAAACTGAAGGCCATTACGCTCTTCAAATTCTCCTGGATCTCTCTGCTGCATTTGACACTGTTGACCATTCTCTCCTCATACAAACGCTGCAATCCCTAGGTCTTGAAGGCACTGTCCTATCCTGGTTCTCGTCCTACCTATCTAATTGCTCTTTCAGTGTTAATTTCTCAGGATCCACCTCTGCTTCACTTCCTTTATTAGTTGGAGTACCACAAGGCTCAGTCCTAGGTCCTCTGCTATTCTCTATCTACGCCACTTCTCTTAGAAAACTAATAAGCTCCTTTGGATTTCAATATCATCTCTATGCAGATGATGCACAAATCTAATAATCCTCTCCTGATCTTTCACCATCTGTGTTGTCTCGCGTTACTGACTATCTTTCTGCCATTTCTTCTTGGATGTCCTCTCGCCAACTTAAACTCAATCTTTCAAAAACTGAATTAATAATATTCCCACCCATAAACAGAAGCTTCCTGCCTGACAGTTCTATTTCTGTTGACAACATGACCATAAATACCACCCCACAAGCTCGCTGCCTAGGTGTAATCCTTGACTCACAACTATCATTTATTTCCCACATCGACTATATCTAAATCGTGTTGCATACATCTAAAGAACATTTCCAGAATACGCACATAGCTCACACAGGACACTGCATCATCTCCCGCATCGACTATTGCAATTCCCTCCTTACTGGTCTTCCCAAAATCAGATTTGAACCCCTACAATCTATTGTACACACAGCGGCTATCCTATTACCTGCCTCTTCACAGCTAACACAAGACAACAACCCTCTGACCAACATTGCTGTGTGACTGATCACACAGCCCACTCAATACTTTTACCTTTGCATTCTAGCTGGTCCAATGTGCAATATGATGTAGCGCAGTGTCGGGTAACCTGTGACACTCCAGGTGTTGTGAAACTACAAGTCCCAGCATACCCTTCCAGCAATAAGCTGCTATATATTGGCAAAGCATGCTGGGACTTGTAGTTTCACAACACCTGGAGTGTCACAGTTTAGCCAACACTGATGTAGCACATGCCCTTGTGTTTCAAACTCCCATTGTCCCATAGATTCTAAGCCTGCGAGCAGGGCCCTCTTACCTCTCTGTATGTATGCATTACCCAGTATTGTTTTATTAATGTTTGTTCCCAATTGTAAAGTGCTACGGAATTTGCTGGCGCTATATAAATAAATGATGATAATGATGATGAAAGGATTCTGACAAATTGTATCCAATGATAACTTAAGCTCAGCAACTATTAATAAGTACTAACAGTTTGTCACTACTAGGCTCTATAATAGTACAACACTAAACATAGCAGCATTACTTACTTCACTCCTTCTCCTCTCTGCTCACCAATCACAACTTGTACCACCATTTTATATCTATCAAACCCCAATTCTGTGAGAAATAGGAAAAGAAAATTAAATGATGTCACAATGTACCACCTGTGCAGTTTTTACAAAAACTATAAGCAAATACTTCAATAGAAATAATATTATCACTGAGAGCTGAAATGGTCTAGCTCCGTATGATTATGGAAAACATTACATTTCATGCTACTTTTTGTTTACTGTTACCTTTAAGTTGATCTTTTATTGTCTCTGACAAAAAACGAGTCAGTTGTGGAACCTCTTCAGGTATATACTGTTTGGTTTTGAGTTCTTTCTTCAGCACCGATTGAATGCAATCCTTTACTACTGCCGTTCTAAACCTAGTAAGAAAATAATATTATTATCATTATCTAGGACACAAACCATCAAACACAATCTTATATTAAGAATAATCTTAGGATACATTTCACCTAGCCAACATTAACAGTCATCAGGGAAAATGATTTTGTACACAACGGGCAGTGAAGTCACGTAGTTTACTATATATATTATGTATTGTGTGGATATCACTTACACCTCCTTTATGATGCACAGTGCTAAACTGTTTGCACCTGTGCCCCTCTTTGCTTTCAAGAGATGCCCACTTTAGAACCACCTCCTTCATTAAATAAAGCCTTTCCATTTGTCTTTTAAGCTAATGCTCAATTTAGCCTAACTTATGAATTAATCATGACACCTATAGGGCATTGGGACAATCTTTATTACACAGCGCTCTTTTTTGTACATTTGAAACTTGTTTTACATTGGACAAAGTACTCCCAGACATGCGATTCCCTACATGATACAACAAGGCCCTAATCTAAATATATATATATATATATATATATATATATATATATATATATATAAAAGATAAAATGAGATTGAATAAGTGTTTTTCCAGCTCTAGAAAACCCAGGAGAGGTACAGTGTTTGGTTCATTTTTCAATCTATCATTCTGCATGTAGTAAACCAATACCAATAGAAAACAGACAGTTATAGTAAATGGAGTGCATTCACAGGGGAAAAGGTGACCAGTGGAGTACTCCAAGGGCCTGTGCTTTTTATTATCTTTATTGGTGACATTACAAATGGTATTGAAGTGAAAGTATGCCTTTTTGCAGATGATACAAAGATATACAACGGGGTAGACACACCAAGGAGGGGTAAAACAAATGACTGATGATCTATGTAGCCTGGAGGAATGGTCAAGAGAGTGGCAACTACAGTTTAATGCCCAAAAATGCAAAATCATGCACTTGGATCTCAAAAACCCAAATGCTAAATATAATATTAATGGCACTACAAAGGAAACTACAGAGGAGGTAAACGATCTAGGAGGGACTATTTCAGGTGACAAAGGCAGGTAAGCAATGTAACAAAGCAATGAGAAACACAAGTCAGATGCTTGGTTGCATAGGGAGAGGAATCAGTAGCAGAAAGAAAAGAAGTAACAAGGTCACTGTATTGGCCATTGGTACGGCCTCATCTAGAACACTGTTTTAGTTCTGGAGTCCATATCTCCAGAAGGATATAAATATACTAGAGACTGTACAAAGAAGGGCAACTAAAAAGGTGCATGGCCTACAGCACAAAACTTACCAGGGTAAAACTAAAAGATCTTAATATGTATAGTTTGAAGCAGAGAAGTGAAAGGCAATGATAGAAACTTTCGACTATATCAAGTGTTTTAACAAGGTACAGGAGGGAAACATTCTTCAAAGGAAGAGATGTATTAGAACACAAGGATATGCACTGAAACTGGAAGGAAATAGGTTCAGAGGAAATTTGAGGAAATACTACTTCACAGAAAAGGTAGTGAATAAGTGGAATATCCTCCCATCACAGGTGGTAGAGACTAATACAGTAGAACAGTTTAAACATGCTTGAGATATACATAAGGATATCTTTACAAAGATTAAAACCAAATAGGGTTTGAGATTACCATAGGTTAATAAAAAATGCTTATCAAATGATATGTTTTTATATAATGTATTTACTTATAGTACAAGTTACAATTTTGTTTTGAGGTGTGGAACGCATTGCATGTCTTGTGACTAAGTAGCTCTTTCAATTAAGAAACGTTACCACACACAAGATGTAGTGAACATGCCTGACTATACATTTGAGTTGCATTTCTAATAAAACAAAATAAACGTGTACATCCAGCAGAAGGCACTGCCACTAAGTTACCATAAATAAACGGACATTTACACCCGTGCAGATAATAGACTGACATACAGTACGTAGTGTAGAGATCTGCACTCACTTGTGTTGGAAGTTAGGCCGAATGCTGTATGAATTATCTCCGCTTTCCCCCATGGCTGTGTAGAAACCAGCTGAACAGCACAACGTAAGAATGTCTCCAGCGTGCCCGTCACCATGGTAACCAGCACCGCCATGCGTCACGTCCGGTCTAGTGGACAGGAGCACTTCCGGTGACTACACTGATTTAAGAGAAGGGCTGAGCTCTGCCGCGGTGTTATCTTGTCATCGTGAAAGTGGCTACTAGATTATACTCCTTACTCGGAGATGTAATATGCACAATGTCGTCGGAAAACTAATGGGATGTACGTGGTCACAGCGCCTGCTGCTGTTTGCCGATAGAAGTTTTCCAAGGAGGGTTCTAACTATTATAAACTAATCAGTCATAACATCTGTTTTGTGTGGCTATGTGCAGTACAAATACCCGATCATGCGGAACATTTTCATTTCTAATGTTCCAGGGATGCACTTTAGGTCACAATCTAGTAGAAGTGCTGTTATTATTATTATGTACATAAAACATGCTTGTTTTCATATCTATCAATCAGCACTCAGACACAATGCCCTGGCTCTCTTCAATCTCCACTTCATTAGTGTAAAAATGATTACATTTGTGCCCCTTAAGCAAGCCTGAAGTGATGGGGGGTGTAAGTATAGTGGCCTGTTCTCAGCAGCTCTTGCTGATGAACGGTAACACTGCCAGGTTTTCAATAAGGTGACAGTGCTGTGATCAGTGTTCGACAGGGTCAAGCTGACCAAGGGGTCTATTATACCCCATTCATACTGCACCAAAAACCCGGGTTTTTGCAGAGGCACGCTGAAAAACCCGGGTCTTGGTGCAGTATGAATAGTCCAACCACAAAATCCCGGGACTTAGACCCGGGATTTTGCGAGGGGTAATTCCCGGGTTGGACCCCGCTCGCCTGCAGTATGAATGATGCAACCCGTGTAATTCCCGGGTCTCACCATTCATACTGTAAAAAAAAAATAAAAAAATGGGGAAGTAAAAAAAAAAAGATTTTAATTAATAAAAAATACATAACAAATGTTTACTTAACTTATTTTCAGCCAGCGGTGTCTCCGGTGCGTTGCCGGCTGTCAGGGGGACCTCTGGGTACTAAAATGACGTCATTTCTAATGGACTAGAAATGACGTAATTTTAGTACCCAGAGGTCCCCCTGACAGCCGGCAACGCACCGGAGACACCGCTGGCTTAAAATAAGTTAAGTAAACATTTGTTATGTATTTTTTATTAATTAAAATCTTTTTTTACACTTTTTTTTTCTAAAACCAGGGTCGGGCAGGTGCAGTATGAACCCGCCCGACCCGGGAATCTTCTTATCTATACTGCCCTGTGCCCCGGCAATATCCCGGGTTAACAACCCGGGATATTGCCGGGGCGGCAGTATGAAAGTGGTATTATTGCTTTTTTTCATTACATTCTCCCTAAAACAGACGTTTTTTGGGGGATCGACACATTTATTAACAGTGCTTTGCATAATTTTTTCGAAATCCAGAGTAGTCTCCATAGATTTCTATTGGGACTGCTATATACCGAAATTTAAAAAGTTCAGAAAAGTCAATTATACATATAGCTTAGGCTGACATACATTACCGAATGTGTAATTTTTCAGCTCTGCTCCTATATGGAGAGCATTGCGGTAGGGATCTTCGGATCCCTCACCGCATCTCCCCTCCTGTCACTATTGCAAAGGTGACCACTTTGCGATAGTGACCATAGAGGACAGATCTTCACAAGTAACAGCAATTTTTTGTGTCTGCTGTTCTTGTTGAAGTTCTTTAATAAATATGCATGATATTTTCAATCCTTGTCTTTGCAATGAGAATTAAAATACATTGTGTATAAAATACAGTGGGTAATAAATATGGGCCCAAGAGAGAAAGTCACATTGACACATGCTATAATATTACAAGTAACACTAAAAAAAGAGGAAATTTTTGTTTATTATGCTTATGCTACTTTTAGAGTCAATAGCAGTTTAGCTATAGTCATGGCCAAACATTTTGAGAATGACACAAGTATTGGTTTTCACAACGTTTGCTGCTTCAGTGGTTTAGACCTTTTTGTCAGATGTTGCTATGGTATACTGAAGTAAAATTACAAGCATTTCATCAGTGTCAAATGCTTTTATTGACAATTACATTAAGTTTATGCGAAGAGTTAATATTTGCAGTGTTGACTCTTCTTTTTGAATACCTCTGCAATTTGCCCTAGCATGCTGTCAATCAACTTCTGGGTCACATACATACTGATGGCCGACCATTTTTCCCTAATCAATGCTGGGGAGTTTCCTGGCCATGGACCCAAAATGTCAATGTTTTGATCCCCGAGTCAATTAGTTATCACTTTTGCCTTATGGTAAGGTGCTCCATCATGCTGGAAAAGGCATTGTTCATCACCAAACTGTTCTTGGATGGTTGGGAGAAGTTGCTCTTGGAGGACATTTTGGTACCATTCTTTATTCATGACTGTGCTCTTAGGCAAAATTGCGAGTGAGCAAGCAACCCCACACATGAATGCTCTCAGGATGCTTTACTGTTGGCATGTGTTAGGAACTCCTTCAGTCAGCACGACAAAACCCGGAGTCTACTCCGAAGTCTGGTGTTCGCTGGAGCCCCTAGTGGTGGGGACAGACTTGGCTGCAGACAACGGAGGGTCGTGTAGTGTGCACTGACTGGGGAGAACCCTGAGGTAGCGAAGTAGACACAGCAATGAGAGATCCAGGCAAAAGGTCAAGGGCCGGCAGCAAGCAGCGATACCAGATAATGAGCCGAGGTCAGGGGTCACAGGCAATACAACGAGGTCCAGAAACAAGCCAGGGGTCATACACGGGAAATCCAAACTAGAATACAGAACAGGAGCAGGGAAACAGGAACAGGAGCCTAGCTACACAGGAAGCTATAACTTGCCTTAAATAGCAAGGAGAGCCAATAGGAGTCATAGTAATAAAACTCCTCCCACTGCATAATCACTGCCCCGAGGAAAATACTGGCAATCACAAGAAAGCACCAATAAATAAAAATCAGAAAGACTCACCAGAGTCTACACCATAAGCATAAATAGCCCTACCTTTCCCTGCTGGTATGTGCCCGGGTGTCAGCCCGCTGGCCGGGCGCTGCGGCCTCCGGATTACAGCGTCCCGGTTGTTGCCTAGGCAACCGGGACGTCAGAGGCGGAAGTGACACCCCGGTCGTCATGGAGACGGCCGGGGTGTCTGGGAGAGCCGGAAGCGAGGCTCGTAACAGTACCCCCCCCCCCTTGAGAAGGGGTCAATGCACCCCGACTTCCAGGTTTCCCAGGATACTTTTTAAAAAAGTTCTTAATGAGTTGGTTAGCATGTAGATGCTTCTGCGGCACCCAAGACCGTTCCTCCGGGCCGTAGCCCTTCCAGTGGACCAAAAAGTGGATTTGACTTTGCACCTTTTTGGAGTCTAGGATTTTTTCAACAATAAACTCTTGGTGTCCTCTGACTGAGACAGGACGAGGTCTGTGCAATTGACGTGGTCTGAATTTATGTGACCATGTGACTGCTTTCAACAAGGAACAATGGAATGTGTTAGGAATCTTGAGTGAAGGAGGAAGTTTCAACTTGAAAGCCACAGGATTAATCTGTTTAATAATGGAGAAGGGTCCAATAAACCTAGGACCTAACTTCCTACAAGGTTGCTTAAGTTTAATGTTGCGGGTAGACAGCCACACCTTGTCCCCGACCTTGAAAGGACATGGTCCACGATGCTGATCAGCATAATGCTTAGACTTAAACGAAGCTTGTTTGAGGGCAAGGTGAACCTTTCTCCATATCCGGCACAGATAAGAAATCGAAGAACTAGATTTAGCTTGATTCGAGACTTCCAGCGAGTTAGACCGAGGATGGAATCCGAGGTTACAGAAGAATGGCGATACCAGAGTAGATGAATGGCACGAGTTGTTGTAGGCGAACTCTGCCCATGGAAGCAGAGCAGCCCAATCACTATGGCATTTAGTTACATATAAACTGAGAAATTGCTCAAGGGATTGATTAACCCTCTCCGTTTGTCCGTTGGACTATGGGTGATACCCTGAAGATAGAGTTTGATTCCTAATTGGGCACAGAATGCTCTCCAGAATGTGGCTACAAATTGGGAGCCGCGGTCAGAGACAATGTTAACAGGAAGTCCATGGAGCTTGAAAACGTGCTGAATGAATAGAGATGCCAAGGTTTTAGCACATGGCAATCCTACAAGAGGGATGAAATGTGCCATCTTACTAAATCGGTCTACTATCACCCAGATGGTGTTAAAGCTGGATGAGCGCGGTAATTCCACGATGAAGTCCATCGATATGTGGGTCCAGGGTCTCGCTGGAACGGACAGTGGCATAAGAGGCCCTGCAGGAAGTTTGCGAGAAGACTTATTCCTGGCACAGGTTTCACAAGATAACACAAACTCTTTGGTATCCGCTGACAAGGAAGGCCACCAGACGGAACGAGACAGAAGTTCCAATGTCTTGGATACTCCAGGGTGACCTGAGGTTTTATTATCATGACATTCGGTGAGGACCGTCCTCCTCAGATAATCTGGTACAAATAATTTACCCCTGGGAGTAGCTGATGGTGCCAACTGTTGGAGACCACGGAGGGTTGTGCCAAGATCCTGAGTTAGGCCAAGGACTACTTTGGATGCCGGAATAATGAAAGTGGTTTCTGCGAGGGAAGGATGAGAGGCGATAAAACTGCGAGACAAGGCGTCCGCCTTAATGTTCTTGGATCCGGGCCGGAAGGTAATGGTAAAGTTGAAACGAGAGAAGAAGAGGACCCACCGGGCTTGTCTGGAGTTCACAATCTTGGCAGATTGAATATACTGTAGATTTTTGTGGTCGGTATATACTGTAACAACATGATTAGCTCCCTCTAGCCAGTGGCGCCACTCTTCAAATGCCCACTTGATTGCCAGCAACTCCCTATTTCCAACGTCGTAGTGGGTCTCAGCGGAGGAAAATTTCCTGGAGAAAAATGCACAGGGGTGCAGGCAGTGATCATTGAGATCTTTCTGAGAAAGGATAGCACCGGTCCCGACATCAGAGGCGTCCACTTCGATAATAAAGGGTAACTCTGGATTGGGGTGTCGGAGGACAGGTGCAGAGATGAAAGCCTCTTTTAACTCCTGAAAAGACGTTAAAGCAGTAGAGGACCAATTAACGGTATCGGCCCCTTTTCGTGTAAGGGCTGTAATTGGAGCCACTAATACAGAGAATGACCGGATGAATCGCCTATAGTAATTAGCGAATCCTAAAAATCTCTGAATGGCTTTAAGATTGCTTGACCGGATCCAATCGAGAACTGCCTGTACTTTACTGGGATCCATGGAGAAGCCACGAGGAGAGATGACATATCCGAGGAACGTGACCTGAGTGACTTCAAACTCGCATTTCTCGAGTTTAGCGAAGAGGCAGTGCTGGCAGAGTTTCAGAAGTACCTGTCTGACATGAGTACGGTGTTGCTCCAGTGACTGGGAATAAATCAAGATGTCGTCAAGATACACTACAACGAATCTCCCCAGGAATTCTCGCAGGACATCGTTAATAAAATCTTAAAACACTGCGGCGGCGTTACATAGGCCGAAGGACATGACCCGATATTCATAATGGCCTGAGTGAGTGTTGAAGGCCGTCTTCCACTCATCGCCCTTTTTGATTCGAACCAGATTATATGCCCCCCGCAGATCGATCTTGGAGAATATCGTGGCTAATTTGAGCTGATCAAAAAGCACGGAGATGAGTGGCAACGGATAGGTATTTTTCACGGTAATCCCATTTAGACCCCTATAGTCTATGCACGGCCGGAGGCTCCCATCTTTTTTTGCCACAAAAAAGAAACCCGCTCCTACGGGTGATTTGGATGGTTGAATGAATCCCTTACGTAGGTTTTCCTCCACATAGTCATCCATAGACTTAGTTTCAGGAATGGACAAGGCATATAATCTTCCCTTACGAAGCTTGGCATCTGGAACCAAATCAATGGAGCAATCGTAGCTACGGTGTGGGGGTAGAGAGTCTGCTTCTTTTTTCGAGAACACGTCGTGGAATTCACGATAAGGCAAAGGAAGAGATTCAGGACAAGGCTAAACAATCCGGAGAGGAAGAGCAAGACAAGTTGAGGAACAAGCCTTACTCCATCGTATGATCTCCCCCGTGCTCCAATCTATGTGAGGGTTGTGAAGTTGAAGCCAGGGATGCCCGAGGATCAATGGTACGGAGAAACGGAATCAGAAAGAACGAGAGGACTTCAGAATGGAGAGCACCCACCGTAAGTTGCAGAGGAGACGTTTGATATGAGACCCTTCCGTCAGTTAACGGTCTACCGTCCAGTCCGCAGACCGTGATTTCCGAGTCCAAGTTTACGGACGGAATACCAAAAGTCTTGGCAAAGTTTATATCCAAAAAATTTCCGGCTGCCCCACTGTCAAGAAAGGCAGGGATATAAACGGATCAATTACCATACATGATCCGAGCAGGGATTAAGACAGAATTCTTGGAAGAGACCATCTGGAGACCTAGGCGTACCTCCTTCACTCCTAGGCCTGGTCTTTTCCCGCCTTGTTAGGGCAGCTACATAGGAGATGGCCTTTATTGCCACAATAGAGACATAGCCCCAGTGACCGCCGCCTGGATTTCTCCTCAGGGGACAGGCGATAAGCCCCTAACTGCATGGGCTCTGGTAAATCCTGAGGAACTGGGTAGACGGCTGGAGAGGACCAGGATGGTGAGGCGGCCTCCTTCTCGAACCTTCTTTTCTTGATCCTGCGGTCAATTTTAATAACTAATTGCATTAAGGCCTCCAAGGAAGATGATGAAGCATACTGGACTAAGGAGTCCTTTATCTGCTCCGAGAGCCCAAGCCGGAACTGACTCCGTAGTGCAGGGTCATTCCACTGACTGTCGACCGACCAACGTCGGAACTCGACACAATATTCTTCCGCTGTCCACCGTCCCTGTTTCAGCGCTCTTAGGTGGGACTCGGCCGAGGCCACCCTATCTGGGTCATCATATAAGAGACCAAGTGCGTTGAAGAAGTCGTCTACGGACTGCAGAGCTGGATTAACAGGAGTCAGACTGAACGCCCAGGATTGGGGATCGCCTTGGAGTAAGGAGATGATAATGCCGACCCTCTGTTGCTCCGAGCCCGAGGAGCGGGGCCTGAGACGGAAATACAGCTTGCAGCCCTCCTTGAAATTTCGGAATAAGGATCTATCTCCAGAGAACCAGTCCGGAAGATTTAACTTTGGCTCAGGTGCCGGAGTTGCTTGTGAGGCCTTGGCGGCTTCTTCCTGAGCAGAAAGCCTGTGTGAAAGATCCTGAACCATCTGCGACACAACTTGGATCTGCCCTGCTAGGACTTGAGCCGGACTGGGTTCCATCGGTGGAAAATAGGATCGTCTTTATTTTGGGCCAGTTATATTGTTAGGAACTCCTTCAGTCAGCACGACAAAACCCGGAGTCTACTCCGAAGTCTGGTGTTCGCTGGAGCCCCTAGTGGTGGGGACAGACTTGGCTGCAGACAACGGAGGGTCGTGTAGTGTGCACTGACTGGGGAGAACCCTGAGGTAGCGAAGTAGACACAGCAATGAGAGATCCAGGCAAAAGGTCAAGGGCCGGCAGCAAGCAGCGATACCAGATAACGAGCCGAGGTCAGGGGTCACAGGCACTACAACGAGGTCCAGAAACAAGCCAGGGGTCATACACGGGAAATCCAAACTAGAATACAGAACAGGAGCAGGGAAACAGGAACAGGAGCCTAGCTACACAGGAAGCTATAACTGGCAATGAGGCTAAGTCCTCATTGCCTTAAATAGCAAGGAGAGCCTAGGTAACAACTGGGACGTCAGAGGCGGAAGTGACACCCCGGTCGTCATGGAGACGGCCGGGGCGTCTGGGAGAGCCGGAAGTGAGCCGCAGCGGCCCGTCGGGGAGCCGCGGCTCTTAACATCATGACACATGACTGATGGTAGCACTCACTTTTCCTTCTCCGGACAAGCGTTTTTCCAGATGCCCCAAACAATCTGAAAGGGGATTCATCATAGAAAATGACTTTACCCGAGTCCTCAGCAGTCCAATCCCTGTACCTTTTGCAGAATATCAATCTGTCCCTGATGTTTTTCCTGGAGAGAAGTGGCTTCTTTGCTGGCCTTCTTTACACCAGGCCATCCTCCAAATGTTTTCGCCTCACTTTGCTTGCAGGTGCACTCGCACCTACCTGCTGTCATTCCTGAGCAAGCTCTGCACTGGTGGGAGTGGGCTCACTCACAATTTTGCCTAAGAACACGGCCATGAATAAAGAATGGTACCAAAACATCCCCCAAAAGCAACTTCTCCCAAAACTGTTGGCCATGACTGTATATCAAATAAATTGTTATAAATGAGTAAGAATATATGTCTATATATAGATAGATATATTTTTTTAATAGTCTGGGTGCAGTGCTTGACACTTCATGACTGTGCTTCATAATGGAATTAATGCCAAGGGGAATGTTAGTAATTTAAAAGTAATAGCTAACATTGCAGTAGAGTGCTGGAAAAAGCCAAGTCAAAATTGATGCAGTCAGGAGAGCAAACTTTGATATAATTAATGTGGGAAAACCAATGGTATGTCCAGGAAACTATCCCCAAACAAGTACCAATAGTATGCAACAAAACAAGTTGTGCTCACCTATATGGGAAGTGGGTTTGGATACCAAAAGATATATATTACCCAGATGCTTTGATGTATAACTATAATCAATAATTAGATAAAGATTATTCAAAGTGAAGTATACATTTTATCAGTGTTCCATTGGCAAAGTCTAGAACATACTTTCCAACTTTTCAATGTTGGTCTCTGGGAGAACCCAGGGGGTAGGGGGGCGAAGGGGATGGTCATGTGGGGACAGGGCTCTGGGAATCACGTTATTTTGGCCCTGCTATCTAATAAACGCTGCTTCTTACTGCCTCTTCGCTGTCGATGAGGCATGCTGTGCAACTTTACAAATGTATTGTGTGCATAGTTTGTGAAGTTTTTTTATTAGGCATAAAGCCCATCTTTATCTAAATGTTCAATTATGCTGCTGTCAGATTAATGACCTCTTCTACAGGTCTTGTAGCATCAGTGTCTGATGGATGCCCTCTACCATTAAAAATGTATTGTGTGCTTAGTCGTTCAACTTTTGTATTATGGGTGATGATGGGTGCAGCTCATCTTCAATGACCTATTCTTCTGTTTGTCTCTTGTCTATAAATTACGGATGCCCTCTGAATTTCAAAATTTATCTTTTGCAGTCCACCTTTGTTTATCTATTTGTCTAAATATATACTGATGCCATTGTCTGTCTGATGACCTCTTATTCTTACTACCAGTGTCAGTCTGTTGCAAAAACTCAGGAATGTAATTTTCAGCATTCAGCGACCGCATGAATCATTTATGCACACTGCTGTCCCACTATGTTTTATAGGGATTGTATATTTTATTAAACTGTCATGTATTTGTGCCACTGCTCTGTCACTAATTTTAGCCTGCCAGCTCACTACAGACTTTCGGCAAAATTGGTTAAAATTTGGAAAGTTGTGAAGAGATCATTAGAAAAAAGACATTAAAGATTGTCAATGCTATAAATAGTAATGTAGGAGCAAAAACAGCTCAAAATTACTTGATTTTACCTATATTTTTCACAATTTTTAATTGAACCTAGATCCAAAACCTTTGAGATTTTTTGGGGAAAACGTGCTGCAAAGTGATCAAGTCCTTCTAAATAAATATAGCCTCTTATGATAAATAAGGAAAATGGGATTCCTCAGCAGTAATGTTGATCCTATAACTTCCATGGTAGATTTTACGACTCTGCATTGGGTAGTTCAACCATGAATTTTGTTTGAAATGATTCATGTTTAACTGTTACAATGCAGAAACTAAGTGACATATTTTGGTCTCCTATAGGTTTTTTTTAGTGCTTGTTAACATAATGTGGTTGTGTCTCTGGGGTTGGCTAAAGAATAGAGATAGTGTGGGAATCACTGTATGATTCTCAATTATCAATTAAAGGCATCTGATATTCAAGTTATATCTGGACACTTATTAATGCAGTTGTAATTTTGTAGTTGTAGTTAATTGAGTATGGACTTGACAATAGGGGTCTGTTGCACAGATAAGACAGAGAAACTTTATCTTAGGGCTAGATTTACTGCAGGTTTGAAAAAGTGGAGATGTTGCCTATAGCAACCAATCAGATTCTAGCTTTCATTCATTAATGCATTCTACAAAATGACAGCTAGAATCTGATTGGTTGCTATAGGCAACATCTCCACTGTATCAAACCCGCAGTTTAGTAAATATACCCCTTAATGTCTTCCAACATGCAGCAGGTTCTTACCGCCTGCTGGAGAACATCTGATATGAGCTTTTTCATTTAAACAAGCATTTCTTATTTGAACCACAAAAGAGGCAACAACATTCTTAGTGGGGGAAGATTGAGGTAGGTGGAGAAAAAACTAGCACTATTCTCCACATATGTAACGGAACTAGCAGCACTTAGTTGCTTGGTAAGAAGCTGTAGATGCTATCTTATCCAGCGTGTGTTGTTCCACATTTGAGTCTTTGTCAGTAAGATATTACTCAAGCTATCCCTTTAAAGAACTATCCAGTACCTCAGGTTACTTGTGGACTGCCTCGTCTCTTTTATGGGGGATGAATCCTGCAGACCACTTCCAACCTTCATGCCAATATCCATTGGTATCCAGGCCTTTGTCATTTTAAATACAGTGCTCCCTCTTTGTGCTGACAGCGTAATACAAAACTAGTGTTATAGAGAGGTTGGTGTAATAAAGAGGGCGACATATAATGGAATTAACACATTTAAATGTGCTTTTGTGCTGAGGAAACAGGTGGTGTGTCAGGAAGACGTTATAAGCAGTGGCGCACGCAGGGGGGGTTTCTGAGTCTCTAGAAACCCCCCCTGCGCTAACTAAGTGGCCACTGTCCTATACAGCAGCCGTGGCGCTGTCAAAGAAGCGTCCGCGGTGGTGCTGTATTGTATACAGCACCGCCGCAGACGCTTCTTAGACAGCGCCGCGGCTGCTGTATTGGACAGCGCTGGCGAAACGGAGCTGCTGCGCTCTCTCTCGGGTTTTTTGTTTTTATTTTTGGGGTCGGCGGGGAGAAACCCCCCTCCCCCGACAATCCTCTGTGCGCCCCTGATAAGGAAGGATCACTGCAAAATGTTACTGTATATAATTCATCATTATACCACTCCCAAAGATGATGTTATTATAAGATAAATAAGCAATAAAAATTCTTAGAAAAATGATATTTTAGTAAAGATTTCCTTAATGGAATGTATAGCAGTTTAAAAAAAAAATGCTCTGCAATTATATTAACTAAATCTACAAAAGTAATATCTATAAATACGTTTATATTCCACCTTCACTGTTTGTGCTTTTCATTTAAACTGTAAAATCTCTTGATATTGTCTAGTGTTAGTCACCAAAGTATCTGACTAATTTCCATTGACAGTCAACTGACACGTGGCTTTAGAATCTGATATTTAACCTGAGTGAGGAAATAGATAACTGAATGTTTTAATTGTAGGTGCAAGTCACACTCTTCTTATGTATGGAAAAACTTTGATAAAAGTACTTCATTTTAGAGAAGCTGAAATAAGGTTTAAAATTATATTATATTTTGTATACAACATTTATTTTCTAACATTGTTTTTATGTTGTGTCTAGTTATTTAAATGCTGTGCAAAATTGCAATGCAGAGAAATCACAAATAGTTTATTGTAAAAAATCCATTGGTTTTACATTTTGAACTTTCACACATTTCGGGGATTGTATTAATATCGTGCTACTTGTAGAAAACTTTCTGTAAATTGAAGGGTAATGATAACCTAGCATTTCAAAACCACAGTACAAATTTTCAGTAAAGTATGACAGTAGCCGAAGTCCTACAAAGCGTTTGTCTCACATGCAAATTAGCATGCATGTCGCTTGTTTCTGAGAACAGAAACATGTTCATCTCCCAAGTTTTGCTTGTATTTGCTAACTCAGCTAACCATATCCTGTCTCATATATGGCACTAATAGTTTATTATACTGTGTCTATGAAACTAAGTGGATATGTTTTCCAATGTATGTAATTAGTCATCTGAGATTGTTTTCTCATACAGGGAAATTTTATTTCTAAAGTAAGGCACCGCTTCTGTGTCATTGAAGACATGATTGACATTTAAAATTTAGCACTGTTTCCTCCATTGCTTGTAAATGAAATACAGCCCTGTTTTACTCACTATCATATATCATATAGACAACTGTCTTATCACCCTCCTGCTTGGTGTAGACTATTATGTGGTCTTGAAAATAGAAAGTTATGACCTGTAATATTGGGGAGTCTTGATGGAAGTATAAGAGGTGGCAAAGAAAAAGGTCAGCTCTGGGCAGTGGCGGATCCGGGGGGGGGGGGGGAGAGAGAGAGAGAAAGTTTGCATTCCAAATGCTGAACTTCCCGTCAGTGGAACTGCTGAACTTAAGGGCAGAAGCACCAAGCTCTTGTAAGTTAACATTGCTCTGATTGTGTTTTAAACACAATCAGAGCATCCGGGCAGCACACTGTCCCTACCTGTCACTGCTGAACGGACCTGCACATAGTATGCAGCAGCCGGCAGCCTCAGATGTAAAAAAGGGGGCGGGGCCTAAATCGCCCCCCCCCCCCTAAATCGCCCCGGGTAGAAGAATTCTCTAGATCCGCCCCTGGCTCTGGGGAGTCAAGGACTGAAAAATGGAAGCAAGGAGCATGGCTCAAAGTTGTTAACAAGATAAAGTAAGAGTGAGTGAAACAAATTGAGTTCACACAATAAAAATAACTTTCTGAAACCTCTGTTCCTGAAGCAGAGAGAGCATTTTAGTAGCCTAAAGTAGTTTGGGCTGGGGCAGAGTTCAAGAGTGAAACAATTTGTTGCTAATATAATGTATTTTCACACATGAGGGTATATTTACTAAACTGCGGGTTTGAAAAAGTGGCGATGTTGCCTATAGCAACCAATCAGATTCTAACTGTCATTTTGTAGAATGTACTAAATTAATGATAAATAGAATCTGATTGATTGCTATAGGCAATATCTCCACTTTTTCAAACCTGCAGTTTAGTAAATATAGCCCATGGTGTTATTTTTATCCAGAATGCACAGTACTACAAGGTTTTGTTGATAAAGGTTTTTTTTTTACATAAATTTTAGCACTATATCTAAAATATATGAAAACACATATACATTTAAATAAATAAATATTTCATGCCATCACTGCACCCGTTATCTGTAATGGAATATGATGTGCTGTATTTTATAAAGATAGTAGTAAGCTTACTCCTCTAAACTATCTGTTTGCTTCAGACTATTATTACTATCTTTGTAATGCGGGATTAATGGGGGTTTACTCCAGAAACTGATTACATGACTTTGTGACTCTACTTAACCATTCAACTGAGGCTGTGTTATCCAGTGTGGGTTTGTTCTAAGTGTATATGCAGATTTATAGCATGGTAATAGTTACACTAGAGGTGAGTAGGAGGGGAACACTCTACCTGGAAACACAGCTAGAGGAGGACAACATCCAACACTCTCCTGTCATTTCCTGTTATCCTCCCCCTCATGCACCTGCTTTGTCCACAGCCTGGTCACTCCCTGCCGAACTGTTTGTAAACTATGCATCTCCCTCTTTTTTTACTATGACTTGTTTGGTTTATATTTACTGCTGTTTGTCTTCTTCTGATCATACTTGCTGCTTTCTTTTAGCTTGATTCTCCAACTGAGTCTCCTGTCTCCTACAATCACACCCTTACCACTGCCTCTGACTCTGTCACCATTCCTGTTACTATCAATCTTCATCAGTTCATGCATCAACCATGGCATTCAAAACTTACCTATCTTCAAAAATTCTCCATAATGCAGAGCGGCTCTGGAGATAATCTCCTCTTACCATTTTTCTCTATTCTCTAAACAGTACTAATTTAAAGTTCTTATTTCATCCCAGTCATCCAACCCCTGCCATCTTTAACACCCTCCTCTTCGTTCATTTCTTGTGTCTCCTGCACTCTGTCAGCCTTCTCATCTTGGATGTTTCACTTTCTTAAACTTAATATTTTCAAGACTGAAATCATTGACTTCCAAGATTTCCTCCTCTTCCCTCTCTTTTTTAGTTGAGGATACTACCCTTTTAATCTGTCCCTCTAGTACGCTGCCTAGGAGTCATCCTTGGCTCCTCCCTCTCCTTCAAACTCAACATTCAGTCCCTCTCCAAAAACTGCTGCTTCCACCTCCAGTATATATTCAATATCCAACTCTTTATTACCATGGAATCTACCAAAACTCTTATTTACTCTTATAATCTCTCACCTTGATTACTGTAATCTCCTCCTCTCTGGCCTAACCAACTCCTTCCTTGCTCCTCATCAGTCTATCTGCAATGCTGCTGCCCACCTTATTCTCTCCTGCCACTCTATTTCTGCTGCCCATACCTGCCACACAGTGCCCCTCTGCTCTGCCAAGGTCTGCCGCCTCACTACCACGCTAATTGCCTCTTCCCATTCACGCCTCCATGACTTCACTTGGGCTGCTCCCCACCTGTGGAACAATCTCCTGTGTCCTATCAGATAAGCGTCTTCTCTCCAATGTTTTTTACATCTTCTTAAAACTCATTTCTTTGTTCCAGTCTATCAGCCCTCCCCTCCTATCTCCCTTTCCTCTACTATCAACTCCACTGTTTTCCCCTTAAGGTGTGAACTCTCACGTGTAAGACCCTCTCTCCTTGTGTTCTCTTTATACTATTGCATCACTGCTGTACCTCTAGGCCTGCTTCCCTAGCCATGTTTTCCTGAGTCCAGGCCTACTTTACGTTGGACATTACAATCACTGTTACTCACTGTCCAGTAAATAGCTTGATCTGCACTACTGAGTTATCTGTGTAATGTTAATTAGTAGATGTCTGGTGTTTGTATAAATATGTTTAGCCAAACAATGTAATATGTCATGTTTTATGAATAGTTGCTGTCTGTATTGAATACTAATGTAAACTTTGTGTACAGTGTTGCAGATAATTAGTGGCGCCTTATAAATAAAAGATAATAATAGAAAAGAAATACAAAATTGGTTTCAAATCTATTCGCAGTGCAAGTTAGGTAGGCTTACAACACATTAGTTAGGTCGTGTACTAAGAGGCTTAACTGTAGCATGCCAGCATTTACGACAACAGTGTTCTACTTACAGTACTTAAATGTATTTTTTTTTAATTCAAAGATAGAATTAATGTCATTTTGAAATAGAAAGGTATTAAAAACAGATTTTCTGCTATGCTATGCAGCCGGAAGTCCCTCGTTATTCATTTAGCCTTATGTGTTTTGCAGTTATGAAGCATTCAGTTAATAAAATGTAACCAAACCACTGGGATTACACTTGTTTGCAATAATTTATTTACCAATTTAATTTTAAATTGGATCCTTGTTATGGTGGCCCTCAAAGTCTTTTGTGAGATCTTTTTTATGAAAACCTTAATAAGTTCTATTGTAATGTTTTACTTTTTGTAATTGAATTAGGCTATCAAACATGTATATGTAGTATCATATATGCAGCCCTCCATGAATAATATGGATATTGTTGTTATTGATATTCACCTAAAAGCTTGATTGAGCCCACATTGGTCTCTTGCTATAATATCTGCATTTTGGTATACTACTATATTACAACTTCTGCTTATGCCTCAACTACATTTACCTAGAAGTGTCAATCTATATATGTTGCTGCATTGTTCTATGAGAATCATGGCCTAGTTTGTAACTTTGTTTGCAGTTTGTAAATGTTCATGCAAACACCTTTACAAAGTAGTCTGTTCTGCGAAGCCTTCCTAACAACAACTGAGTTAAGCATTACAGTTGGCTTCACTATCGCAGGGCTGTAACGAGGGTGGTGCGGGCGGTGCCGTCGCCCAGGGCGAAGGGGGAGCAGCATCCGCCTGCTATCTGCCTCCATACCTTCGGCCCTTAAGTTCCGCTTAAGGGCTGAAGAGAGAGATAGATTAACATTAACTTACAAGAGCTTGGTGCTTCTGCCCTTAAGTTCAGCAGTTCCACTGACGGGTAGTTCGGCATTTAGAATGCAAACTTTCTCTCTCTCAAACAGAATTCAGATTTTTAATGAATTTAACTTGACATTTAGCCACTTTAAATGTGTTTATCTAAAATTAATTGCTCGGCTCTCTGCTTAAACCCAGTTCCCCTTTCCCACAACTGAGCAAAATTAATTTACAGAACTGCATTCTTCACTGGCTTGAAGGCTACAAAAATGACTACTCCTCAAATAATTCAAGCATTTGTTTTAAAATATGTAACCAGATAAGTTTCTACCAAATATTTAATTATTTAATGTTTTAACTGTCTGTTTCACAATCTTGTGACAATCCCGTTTTCTAAACCGTTTTGTATGTAGTTACCAAAATGATTTACAATCTTAACTAATGATATTTCTGCTAAAGTGAAACAAGTTGTCTGAGTTGCAAATTGTATAGAGTAAAATCAAGAGGGTATAATTGTCATTAATACACATACAGTGCATTTTTTTGGCGCAGAGCAGCGCCATATGTAATATTTAGCTGTCAATTTACATATACTGGAGCTATGCTCAAAACTGACTGAGGATTTTTGCGCAGAGAGGACAGGTGGGTGTTGCGTAACAGGCTGCAGGGTGATGATTAATCAGTAACAGATATGTCACTCTAACTCCTTCTCTGGCCTCACCCCGTGGTGGGCAGCCACACAAAAACGCTAAAGGCAAAGTAAAGAATGTGGAGAAAGTAAAGTCAGTCCTCCACTTTTATCTTAAAACATAGACACCATAGAAAATTGTAATTGAAGGTTTAATTACTTTGCTATTGTATAGTTTATTTTTCACAAAAGTCCCTTTCCTCCTGTCTAGTACATCAGGAGATATTGTGGACTGTGGACTTTAATGATCTTTGAATCCTTAGATGCCGAACCTTCATTCAAATTGTGGGCATTCTCTCTCTCTCTCTCTCTCTCTCTCTCTCTCTCTCTCTCTCTCTCTCCTCTCTCCACCACTCCCCCCTTAATAGCATATATAGAAGGCAGAAAAAATATTAATTAGTTACAAGTTGCCAAGTGCAAGCCAAAGCTCTATTACAATCTGTCATGGTATGGGAGCTATATATGTATATTTGCCTATACTACACGTCACTTTCTTATTTTACATCAATTTATATTTTAAGCTTAATGGCCTTCTAAATCAGCTTTTAAACCCACGCAAATATGTGTAACATAATTATTTTATTAAAGTGCTAGCCACACCCACACATTAGGTTGGCCACACCCACTTGTCAAATGCCACTCCCACTTAGATGGGGGGTGCCGGTGCCCTGTCTCGCCCAGGGCACTAAAATGTCTAGTTACGGCACTGCACTACCGCATATGTGAGGTACACAAGGGGGTAAATGTATCAAGCTGAGAGTTTTCTGGCGAGTTTGAAAAGTGAAGATGTTGCCTATACAAGTTTCATATAAACAACACATTCTCATACAATTTTATATCATATTTCCAAATGGCTTATGCCTATATAACTGTATATGCTGTATTCTGTAGCTGATAAATTAAATCTTTTGTATAACTTTGCATATAATACATTTGAATGCTATAGTAAGAGATAAAAATCATGTACATCTGTGGAATTATATTTTTAGTTATAGAGCGCCACCTTATTCAGTGCTTAATATTATAGTATAATATAATGATTGTATATATAATGATATATAATAAGTTATATATAATGACTTACAAAATAACTTACATATCGATGAAGCATTAATTACTGTAGGTCTGCATCCTTATTTTGTTTATTATAACTAACTAATAATGCAGTATAAATTTAGAATAATCACTTTAAGGCTGGGCCGTATCCTGATCTGATACCAATAAATATGGAAATTTGGCTGATTTGAGGATGTCGGTTTAGGAGTAGCATCCTTTAGCAGCAAGGGTAAAGCCGGCTACAATATGGATGGCAATGAAATGCAGCGAGGGCCCGACAGATACTGGTGGTGAGAGATTCAATTATTAGACACTAGGGCATATTCAATTGTCCGCGTTACTCGCAAAAGTAATGCAGCGTTGAAAGTATTACCGTTATTACGGTAATTCTAACCCGGATTTCAGGGAGCTGCGAGCTGAAATCTGGCATTAAAGGTATCGTAATAACGGTTATTAGGCGCACTATTACCCTAATAACAGTAATAGTGCGCAAGCCGCGTTACTTTTGCGAGTAAAGCGGACAATTGAATATGCCCCTTAGACTTATAAGACTTAGGATAATTTGGTGGTGGACTGTGAATGCTCTACAGTCTGCTGTCTTCTGAGTGCTTGGGTTTGTCATATTGCGGTTCTAGTGGGCAGTCCAGATGGCAAGGACTGTGGGACAGAAGTTCATTAGATGGAATCATTCATAAAAGCAGTACTGTGACAGTTATTTCCAGACTTTTTTCTGTTGCAATATGAAAGAATAATAGTACTAGTTATCTCCACCTTTAAGTTCATGCCACTTTTGCAGAAGAAAACAAATAAATGAGATGAGAAAAAAGAATGTCGCTACAAAATAGTCTCTTGCGCTTATATTTTTGTGGCTAGTTCTAGTTCACCTTAACACTGAAGTTTTATCATTTCATCAGCGCCACTGAGTGGGTAGATAAACATTAAACATTCTTCCTGTTTTTCTTTGGCACGTCACAATTTAAGTCAAATTATCCCCTGAACAGATTAGTAAAATATAATGTAAATTCAAACTGTTTCTAAATACATTTAGTTTGTTTTTCATGCTGTTAACAATTCAAATCCCTGGGAACAATTCAAGGCCCTGCATTGTTCTTTAGAACAACGCGGGCCGCTCACTATTATCGTTATTGTGGTAATAGATGCGCATTATTACTGTTAGTACGGTAATTTCAACGCTGATTTTTGCTCACGGCTCTGAGCCATGAGCAAAAGTCTGCATTAAAATTACCGTAAAGAACAACGCGGGGGAATTGAATCTGCCCCACTGTATGATAATTACCCACTTAGTGGGATCCCTACTTGGAAGATTGTGTTCAAATCCTATGATGACATAAACACTGAGTTTGTAAGATTTTTTAAGGTGGCCACCTGCAATCAGTCATCCTGCGGTGGTATTATTGTTGAAACGGAACTCCTGTTTAATACAAGAATCTGTAGATGTATAACTGGGTATAGTCACTCCTAAGCCAGTGGTAACATTTGCTGCTTCTCTTAACTTGCTTGCTGATGCATTTCGTTCAAACAGAACTTTAGCAAAGATAATCTAAAGTGACTCAACTAAATGGCACAAATGGAAAAATATGATATGTATGTTCATATATGGGTATATTCAATTGTTGAATTGCCTAAAGTAACGCGTCACACGCACTATTACTGTCATTACGGTAATAGTGTGTGTAAATACCGTTTATACGGTACATTTCACGCTGGATTTCAGCTTGCGGCTCAGGGAGCTGTGAGCTGAAATCCGGCTTAGTATTACCGTAACAATGGTAATCCTTTTTCCGCGGCGGAAAACGCCAACAATTGAATATGCCCCATATAGTCTAATGTATAGGCTAATGTATTTTGGGGTGGGAGTGGTTTATTTTCTTATCTAAGGTACTTGCCTATATACATATGAGGTGTGTGAAAAATCAAACTATGTTTTTCCTTAAATAAACTGTCAAGCCATAAACAAATGGGAATCGGTGTAATTAGCGTTTATTATTATGCAGCATATTATTTGTGCTACACAATAGCAACATGCTATGGAGCTGGTTCAATTCGCCCACGTTAGTGTAGGAATAACGTGGCACTAATTGTATTACTGGTACTACGGTAATTTTAACCCGGATTTTTGCTTGCGGCCCAAGAGCTGCGGCAAAATTCAGCGTTAAAATTACTGTACTAATGGTAATGCTGCACACTTATACCGAAGTAACGGTAATAGTGCACAGGCCGCATTATTCCTAGAATAACGCAGCCGAATTGAATCGGCCCCTAAGACTTTTGTCTTTTGACCTGTGCCATATACTCCAGGCCTTGGTGCTTCAGGTCTGACCACCAGTGACAGGTTTGCAGGGCTGTCCTATTGTGGCAGCTACACCTTATTAGATGCATTTTCAGACCCACATTTCTTTTAGAATGTGGCCTCAGGGCTTGACAAATCTTGTTATTGACCCTGCATAGGTAGCGGGCCTAGAGAAAGCGGAGCATCTACCAGTCATTCTAAGTGCTAGAAATGCTTAGGCTGTCGGCACTCGTCTGTATGTAAGTACTAGAGATGGTCACTGACCCCCGTGAAGTGGTTTTGGTTTTAGATCTGGATTAGCTTCGTGTTCTGGTTTTGGTTTTGGCAAAACCACCCTCGTGTGTTTTGGTTTTGGATCTGTATTTATTTTGAAAAATTGCTAAAATATGCTAAAATCACATAATTTGGTTCTTTTTTGATCCTACATTATTATTAACCTCAATAACACAGTTATTTGCAGTAGATTTTGACCACCTTACAGGTCACAATATTATTTTCATACACTCAAACAAAGATTGCAGCAGTTCTTGCCAAGAAGAAAGCCATTGTCATGCCTGGGCATAAGACCATAAATCCACCTCTTATGTGTGCAATTATTTGTACACAAATCCTGACAACAGTTGTCTAGCCATTTGTAGCGTTTGTAAAGCCACACTCAGTAGAGGTAGGGACCTTAACCATCTAGGATCCTCATCCATGTTACGGCATTTGAAGCGAGTTCACGGAAAGCTGTTGGGAAAATCAGAAACTTATGTTAAAACAATAACAACAAGCAGTCCAGCATCATCTATTATTATTATCCTTTATTTATATAGTGCCACTAATTCTGTAGCGTTGTACAGAGAACTCACTCACATCAGTCCCTGCCCCATTGGGGCTTACAGTCTAAAGTCCCTTACACACACACACACACACACACACACAGGCAAGGGTCAATTTGTTAGCAGCCAATTAACCTACCAAACATGAGAACAACATACAAACTCCTCACAGATAAGGACATAGTTGGGAATTGAACTCATGACCCCAGTGCTGTAAGGCAGAAGTGCTAACCACTTAGCCACCATGTTGCCCATCTATCTCCCTTCTCTCATCTAGATCCCAGCACCTGCAATCTTCACCTTCATCATCAATATCCAAAAGTAATGGGAGTTAGTCCTGCATCCAAGTTGCTAAAGCTAGATGACTCTTCCACTAACCATGATTCCTCTGAAGAATTATTGAGCGTTAGTCCCGCTGCTGCTGCTGCTGCTGGGGATGGATCTTCAACCCAGAAGAAGACTACTAGTAGTTTACAACAATTGACTGTTAAACAATCCTTTGCTAGAGGAAGAAAGTAAGATAGCTGTCACCCAGTCGCAAAGCGGATCACAGACGCCGAACTATGCTAGTATTAGATCTGTGTCCAATATCCAGTATTAATGCAACTGGTTTTAGACAATTACTTAAGGTCTTGTGTTCCCGTTACCAAACTCCATCACAATACCATTTTACTAGAAAAGCTATTCCTCACCTCTACCAGAAGGTTTGTAGAAATTTAATTATTGGGCTACAAAAAATGCCATTCTACCCACTGTACACTTAACCACAGATATGGGGACAAGTGGAACTGGGCAAACTAAAGATTATATGACTGTGACAGCCCACTGGGTTGGTGATTCGCCTTCACCAGCAGGAACAGCAGCAGCATGTACCCAAGTACGTCACATTTTTCTGAGGCAGGCTACTCTGTATTATCTGCTTCACTAAGAGGCATATTATTGTTATTATATATATTATTATTAGTGTCAATAGTGTTTTCAAGGATGAGATCACGTCTAAAAAAGAAATGGGTTTTCAGAGAGCATCTAAAGATTTGAAGGCTGTGGGAAAGTCTGATTGAGTGTGGTAGATAATTCCATAAGTGGGGAGCAGCACAGGAGAAGTCTTGAAGGCAGGAGTGAGGTGGTTATCAGAGGCGAGAAGGCGAAGGTCAGAGGTAAAACCGCTGACAACCTGGTTCAAAAACTAAGGGATGTCATTGCAACATGGGTTATCCTGCTTGGACTCTCCTGAGGATATGTGATTTCTGATAATGCTACCAATATTGTTAGAATATTACAGTGGGGGAAATTCCATCACATTTCCTGTTTTGCTCACACAATCAACTTGGTGGTACACAACTTTTTAAAAAATTACAATGAGATGCAGGAGATGCTGTCTGTGTCCTGAAATCTTTAGGGTAATTTTTGGGATTGTGCAAGAGCATGTAGGAGAATGCAGCAGCTGCAAGAAGACTAGAATTTGAAGGGGAATGTACTTTAGTCCAGCGAAGTAGTCACATGTGAAGAGTGCAGACACAGTTAGCTTGAGTCAAGTGATTGCCTTAATTATACTTTGTAAGAAGCAGCTAGAGAAATTGAAGGAGGAAGTTAAACGAAACAAATACGCTAACTATATTGTAATTGTAGATTAAGTACTTAATTCGCTTCGCCAGGATCAAAGAGCTATCAACATCTTCTAATGACGTCTCCTCCTTCAGTTTCTCTGGAAACTGGTTCTAGGAAAAATTTTTAGCTTTCCCAAGACACCCAGTGGTAATGCAGATGAGTCAGCACAACATTTTGACATTTGCACTGCTCTAAAAGAATTGCCCAAAAATCGTGACAGCTCTGCCATAAAATGAACTACAAATTCCATGATTAAGGCCATTATCTGCAATAACATCAAAGTACACAGACTTCTGTGATGGTGGATTCCTGCGGGGATGAATTAATATTGTTTGAGGAACATGTACACAATGATGAGGGTGAATATGATGACAGTGTACATTGCAGGTGCTGAAATCTATCTAAGAGAAGTGAGCTAGCTGATGCTGGTATGCCTGGTGATATTTTGGGTAGAATGGCATCTTGGCAATTTTATGTTTTTCTACAGTAAACTCACCTTTTTTAGAGAGGGTTTTTTTTTCTTTAAAATTTACATTTTGGTTTCCCTGACTTAAAACCACTATGCACTTGAACATAGGCTTTAGCACATGAGGTAGAGGGATTAGTATCTTCATGACTGAGACTGAAGAGTGACAACAACAATGTCACCCTTCCTGTCTCTGGATGAGCTGTGGCACAATAGAATGTCACTGGAGACTTTGAAGAACACTGACAGCCCTATTATTACAATTTCTGTTTCAGCACTATACCTTGCCACCTCTCCTGTTTCTGAGTGAGCTATGGTACAGGAAAATGTAACTGCAGATTTAGACCAAGCCAGCCAGCCCTATAATTTCTATTTCAGCAATGACTCAGCAATGGAGCACTCCTCTTTGTCTGTTACCTATATAATGCAGTAGAATTTGCCTGTACATTCAGAAGACAAGCCTGCTAGCCCTCCTATTTGTATTTCAGCACTGACTCTTAGCAATGTAGCACTCCTCTTTGTCTGTTACCTATATAACACAGTAGAATTTGCCCGCAAATTCAGAAGAAAAGCCTGCAAGGACTAGTATTTGTATTTCAGCAATGACAATGAGCAATGGAGCAATGGAGCTCTTGTCTTTGGGTTTATATAACACCATACACGTTTTGGTGCAAATTCAGAAGAAAAGCCTGCAAGGACTAGTATTTGTATTTCAGCAATGACAATTAGCAATGGAGCAACGCAGCTCTCCTTTTTGTGTTACCTATATAACACAGTAGAAATGGACTGCAGAATTACATCAAACCTGTAAGCACTATTATTTGTATTTTTCTGCAATGAGATTTAACACTGGAGCTCTCCTTTCTGTGTGTTACTTATATAACACAGTAGCATTGGACTACAGAATTGCACCAACCATGCCAGCACTAGTATTTGTATTTTTCTGCAGTGTCAAAAATGGAGCTATGGAGCTCTCCTGATTATTGCTTACTTTGTTTAACACTGCTACCACCCTCCTCTTTCAGTTCTCCAACTTTGACTGCCCAACTGCTGTACACTTTATGCTACCCCTTCTGTGTCCCTCTCTCAAATGGCGCTAGATCGCCATGGAGGGCGGTATGTATAGATTGCAAAACTCGCAAGATTCGAGATCCGACGACATCACAATGACGTTTTCGATTCCAAAAAAGTGCAAAAGTACTGAGCCGACTCGACTCGGTACTTGGATCCCCTAAGTTCGGGTGTGTTTGGTTTCCGGGGAACAGAGCCTGAGCATCTCCAGTAAGTACATCATCATGCACATATGCACGACATGTACATTGACACTCATCCTGCTATTGCCAGAAGTGGTTACATTCAAATTATTAGCTTCTCCTTACAATCAAAATACATTCTTTTCAGGAAAAGACACATGGGTGCCTATTTGAAGGTAGTGTTATGAGCGTTTTGTCGCTATCCAATAACGATTGTCGAATCTCGATTTGTGTTTCCAACGCACAAAGATTTATTCTCAAAAAGTAGCAGTATATATATCTAAGCGAAATAATAGTAAGTACAGCCGTTACTTATCGCAGGCGCTCTGGATCCAGTGAACAGTCATTCAGTCCTGAAGTCTGTGGTCTAGGTGACTGAACACTAGATGAGGAGCTGCTGCTTATATGCAAACAGAGATACAGTAAAACAATGCAAAGGTGTGGCTTGCTTCTATTGGTCCAGGCATCAGGAGGGTCCAGGGGGTTGCAGATCATAGGCTAGTTTAAGCTCATCCAGGGGATGAGCTCTGATCTTCCCGCCAAGAATACTAATCATAATAGTCCATAATTTCTTAACATTAATAACTTGCGTATGCGCTCTGCGATCCCTTCACAGAGTGAACTGGACAGTCGCAAATGTGAAGGGGATTAGTTTGATACCATGACATGATTCCTTCAACGTGTACCATATGTTTTACTTATATGCATATAACTCATAATATTACACATAAATACTACTATATTTCGACATAAATGACTGTGTTGCAACTACCATTAATGTGTACTATTTTACAAGTGTGTGTGTTTGTGCAAATGTATGTAAAAGACTAAATACTGTTGTTGCCCCGTGTTGCAGAGGCGTACGCCCTTCCACTCCGTAGCGTGCCCTTTCACGCCGTACGCATCTTTTCAAACAAAGAACCAAGTTTGTTCGATTTTAATTGAAATGACTTTATCCAATTTGCTGACTTCGACAGTAGGTATAGTCTACATTAGTTATTTAATCATGTCTAAAGCACTGGGGGCATTCCTAGTTCTTTTATTTAGTACAATGGCACTATTATTTATATTAGAATGGGTGCACTACTAGTTATTTAATTTAGAATGGACGCACAAGTAGTTATTTACTTTAGCACAGGCGCAACACTGATACTGCATGCTCTTATGGCACTACAAGTGCAAGTATGCGCTGATGGATATGGGAATGCTGGCAATTGTAGTGCCACAAGATCATTATATTTTGAGCGTATTATCTTTGTAGCCACCGGTCAGGAGTATCAGGTGGGGCTCAGTGATACTGAACATTGGTCCGGGATTCTCTAGGCCTGGGTATGATGCTGAGTAGGATGGAGTTTTAGAAAGTGTAATTGTTAAAACCGATCTTTCACATCAGGTTTGCCATGCGCTTTGGGCTGAATCACAGTCAATTTAGAGGTTTGTATTTCGTGAAATATCGCATGCAGTTTGACTTTCCACCCTCCAAACCTCAGATCCTGTGTTTTGGATCTTAAAATTGTATCAGATGTGTAACTTTGCAAACCGTATAAAAAAAACACACATTAGTAATTTATAAATAAATAATAATAAATTTCTCACAATTATTTATGTAGTATGGTGTGAACAGGTAAAGTTGACATTACACATATGGCTTTGAGTCACTAAAACATGTTAAATGTACTATACAGACCCATAGCTACTTGTATTCTGATTCTTTGTATTACATGGCATATATATTCCTATTTGTAAATGACACAGCAACCATTCAAACACTTGTTCTTGGTGTCACTGCTAAATCACACAATCATGCTTATTTATTCAAAATATAAGGACTTTTTGAAGTTTAAAAGTAAAATTGTTTCCATTTTACCTTTAATTTGGAAATATATTACCCAACATATTGTTATATTGTTAAACGCTTGACTATGAATGGTGTACAATTTAAGCAGCAGGAGGAGCAGCAGCAGCAGGAAGTACAAGATCCGTAGTGACAGCATTATATGACATGGTTTACTCCCATCTCCTTCAGAAGACTATAGATAGATGTTTAGAACCTAAAATGTTTATCTGCATAACTAGGCCTGCATTGCTGATGGCCCGGAGGTGAATGATATGTCTTTACTCCAGCAAATATGCACAGTTAACGGGCTTAGGTTCTGCAGTAAGCAACCTCTGGACTTTCATCAACGCACCTTGGGACAGTTTTCCAAACAAGAGGTGCACTGACATTAAATCCGTCTCCTGAAAAGACTGGGTGGGGTACGAAATTACGATGACCAGAATGGTGACAACGTTTATAGCGTCACTAAAATGCAGATTGCCATAATATCGACATGTACGAAATACAGATTTACCTAAAAACTGACAGGCAACATTTCCGACAAGGCAGATATAAATGGCGTCTGGAGAAAATTCCGGCAGTGTGACTCCTCACACTTAAAATGGCGACACTCACATTGCCGGCATTATGAGGGCAATGTGAGGAACCCGGCGGCTTTACAATATCCATCCCTTACTAAAAAACATAAAATAAAAAGTGTGGCGGTGCTTGCTATAAACACTGGCAATGCTAGGGTTAATAATCTTTATAGGGGGGACTCCTACACTTTTTTTTGCACCCCTGGCCAGTGACATCACTGACCTCCAGGAGCCCCAATCAGCAGGTCCCAGCCTCTATTTAAACTAGCCTCTGGCTCCATTAGGGTGTCAGAGTATTAGGCTCACACCTCTACTCCAGCATTCTTGCTACCTGCTATTTGCATCCTGTGTACATGGTTTGACCTCTCTTTGAATTCTGATTTGGCGTTACATACCTCCTCTGGCATTACCTTAGCTTTTCTGATCACTCTTTTGTCTCCTCTTGTCTCTTCTCTGGTTGTGACCTCAGCCTGCCTGACTATCCACTGTTCACCCCTATCTCGTCGGTGACTGTCTTGGAGAACCGCGACCTGCGCAAGTTTTGCTAATACAGACAGATCACCTCTATTCACATCAAGCTTGTGACAATTGCCCAGAGCATCACACTGCCTCCATTGTCTTGCCTTCTTCCCATAATGCATTCTGGTTCCATCTCTTGCCCCAGTAAACGATGAACACACACCCGGCATGTCCTGATAATGCAAAAGAAAATGTTATTCATGAGACCAGGCCACCTTCTTCCATTGCTCCATGATCCAGTTCTGGCGCTCATGTGTCCATTGTTGACACTTTTGACAGTGAACATAGGGTCAGCATAGGCACTCTGACCAATCTGTGACTACGCAGTCCCATACGCAGCAAGCTGTGATGCACTGTGTGTGTTCTGACACATTTCTATCTTAGCCAGCATGAACTTTTACAATTTGTGCTACAGTAGCTCTTCTGTAGGACTGGACCAGAGGGACTAGCCTTTGCTCCCCACGAGCATTGATTAGCCTTGGGCGACCATTACCCTGTTGCCGATTCATCAGTTATCCTTCCGTTGACCACTTTTGGTAGGTACTAACCACTGCATAGCGGGTACACCCCACAAGACCTGCTGGTTTGACAATGCTCTGGCCCAGTCGTCTAGCCATAACAATTTTCATTGGGAAGACAAACACCCTAAAATTACCTCTGTGTAATGGGTTGGGCTTGATAGTGCCATACAGATATGTTCTCTGGCTTGTATAGGAGGGAGGTGGAGGGTAATATTATTATATAATGTGTCCGTGGCTCATCTGTTTTATATTTTAGGGTGTATGTTTGTAAACTCTCTGTCAGAATCAGTAGGTGGAATTGATGATACCTGCCAGCAGTTGGTGCTACTGAGTACTGAGGCACGGAGACTAACACGCCCCTGGTTTTCACCAGGAACCCCCGCAAGGAGGTATGGACTTTGCTGCAAAGGACGTGCAGGTCGCGGCCCTCAGTATCAGTCAGCTGGCGAGGTAACAATTGAGGCAGCGGTGAGAGCCCACCAGGATGCAGGATGGAAGAGTAGTCAGCAAGCCGGGTCAAAACCAGAGGAACGGATAAAGCCAAATCAGAAGCAGGAAAATGGTCAGGAAGCCGGGTCAATACCAAATATCAGTCTAAGCCAGAATCAGGAACCAAGGAGAAGTCAGGAACAAGCCGGGGTCAGAATCCAAATAACAGCAACACAGGAACAAACGCTGGAGTAAGGCTGAAGACCTAATACTCTGGCACTAGACATGTGTCAGAGGCTGCCTTATATACCCTAAGGTGCCTCCTGATAGGGTTAGGGAGATTTTGGCGGTAAGACATGCTGGCTGCAGACAGGTGAGCAGAGATAGCGTCCCGCTGCTAGGCAACAGGACGGGGTTGCTTGGAAGGTGCAGGCGTCCGTCTCCTGCACCAAGTGTCAGTGCGGAGACGGCGCCTGGCACTCTCCTATTATCCATCCCTCTATATGAGAATTGTTATATCTTTCATGTTTGCTTTTGCTCTATTGAGCCACTCTCTCTATTGCTATCTGTCCCTACTGTATGAGGGGAAGAACAAACTAATGTGAATGAACATGTTGAAGAAAGCTAAGAGAGGTGATTTTCAGACCTTCTCTCCACTCAAATGTCACACTGCCAAACTTACTGTATAGTAAATTTATTATATTGCATAGAAGGAAAAGACACAAAAAACAAATGCACGCAAGCAATGGTGCTTTACAGAGCCTAATAAAATTTAGGAGTGCAACCCCCACATAAATCTAGGTGGTAATGCAGCTCTTTCACCCTTACTCAGCTATTGTTTCTAAGGAGTACAAAATGCTGCTACATTCACATCAAGACAAAATGGTTGCTTAAACAGTGTGATTGAGAATGCTTTAGTTAAATATAGCGATGCAAACTCCAACGCGCTTTTTGCATACTCACTTTATGCAGGCAATGCCTGGATAAAGAATTTTGTTTTAGTTAATGAGATAAGTAGCAATCACAGAGTGCCCCTGATTGACACGTTTATCTTTCTCTGTTTTTTGGAATTCATGTACATTTTGCATGTTCAGGGTTCACCACCCGAAATTTAATATTATTGTTTATTAAGGTAATAGTTGTAATGTGAATCAGGTTTGTGATTACCTGTGCGGTGGTAACAATTCTGGTAACTCTGGTAATCTCGTTTTTTGTGGTGAACCCCACTCCCTAGGGAATCCAGCCCAGCGCTGAACAGCCTGGGGTTGGTTGTCATTATGGCAGAGGCACCCCTGCCACGTGTCCCCCTGCTATAGTGTCACCAACCCCGGCTACTTTGCCTAGGGCTTGTTCAGTGAAAATCGGGGGGGACCCTGCGCAAATTTTCCCCCCCAATTTTCATGGAATCAGTAGTAGTCTGGCAGCACTAGGGTTAATAGTGAATAGATGGGGCACCCCACACCTTTTTTTTTTTTTAACTTTCATCTACTTTTTACAGTTTTGACAGCTGCTGGGACCTCAGGCTGCATGACAGACAGTGTAAACGGTGATGTGTTTACTGCTAGCAAGCAGCGTGTTGTATCTGGCGTGGTTTAAAGCAAACTCAGGAGAGTGTGTTAAATTGCAGCTTCATACATTTGATACTTGTATAGCCAGAGTGGCAAACAGTCGGGAGTTTGATCTCTATCGATTTTGGAAATAGCGATTTTGACAGAAGCACAACTCTGGTGATTTTACATGAAATCTCAGGTTCATACATGTGCGAGTTTCAACTCTACCGAGAAAATCGCTGGATTTGCAAAATCGCACCTTGATACATTTACCCCCAGGACTGTTAGGAGCTTTATAAATTTTATGTGCCCATTTTTTTTTCTTAATAGGGCATCCAACATTCCAGGATCCAGATAAGCAGCAAATGAGTTAATAAACCAGCACTTAAGAAATCAACATTCACAAGTGGTGAAAGTGACAAGAACAGGTAGTAGAGAACAGGACAGTCTGCCAACTGTCCTGCATCTGGTGGGACAGTCCCGAATTTGGGTGACTGTCTCACTTAGGACAGTTGGGAGGTATGTCCTGTTTCACACTGTACTACTTGTGAAGGCAGAGCTACGTGCACCTAACTGTAGTACACACAGTATTGCCTGTGTATTTATCTAAAATGATAACCATATTACATCATAGAGGGTTACCCTGTCTAAAGTGCCCAGGCCCCCCAGAGCCTAATGGGCATAAAAATATATATATGGATTAAACAACACTAAAATAGCCTCTTTTTATATAGATAAATATATATTCTACCAAAAACCACCCTTTAAGGATGGGCCGCTACTTATGGGCCAGTGCTGTGTGCTTGCTCCCTGGGCTAAAGTCTGACAGCACTCCCCTGTTCCTATATGCCTGAATATTCATTAGTGAGTAACTTATATGCAGGGCCAGATTAAGGGAATGGAGGCCCCTGGGCTAAGGGGGCCTCCATTCCCCCGTGAGGGCCCCCCCCGTGATCCGAGCTGCCCGCACCCCCCTCCCCTGGCACTTACCTCCTTCTCCGGCGCGCTGTACGCTCTTTACTGAGGAGATCTCATGAGAGAAGTGTGTCCATTAGACTAAACGCAGTTAAAATCATGCGGGTGAGTGACTTGCCAAAGAACCTATTATCTGTGGATTCCTGGATTTTCAGCCAATGGGAGCAGGAAGGGGTTGGGACTTATACACAGTTATAAGTCAGTGCACAGAGGATACAGTTCTTCCTGCTTCCGGATTCCTCCCGCCCTCCCTGCAATTTCTTGGGTACTTTGGAGTTGTAGTTGGTTAGAGTAGGAGAGCAGTGCAGTCGGTAACTGTGCATATGGTGCTCGGGTGATCTTGTCATAGGTCACTACCCCTCTGTGGTTATGGTGTCATACTATGGTTGGTCCGTATGTTAGGAGGACCATTGGACCAGTTTTGTATGGTTTATACTGGCGGAGTTTATAGGGGTTGTAGTCTTGCCGTTGGACTTGATCTTAGCACCGGCCAATAGATAAGGTATGATCCTGGGTTGGTGGTACAATGGTCTGACCTTTCCACCTTTATTGGTTTTGCGTTCCTGACTGCCCTGCTCTCGTCCGCCTTACAGTCCTATTAGTTTAAATATTAATAAATACCGTCATTCATTCCAACTTTAATTTGGTGTCCGTGTCTTTATTTGGTTTGGCAAAGGGTATGTCACAGGTGTGTTATTTGGGGAAAGCTTCCCCGCTATGCATTTTAGAGTGAGACTCACGAAATCTCCTCAGTAAGGAGACTACAGCGCGCCGGAGAATGACTGCAGTGAAAGTGCTCAGCAGCACTGATCGCGCCGGGGGCGCCCACACCCCCGACCGATCAATACTGCTGCTGAGCACTTTCAAGGGCCCCCTGGATGCCATATGCCCCTGGGCTGTAGCCCAGTTAGCCCTATGGTTAATCTGGCCCTGCTTATATAATATGCTGAACTTCAACATATAGCTCCCTATTGGTTGTTGTGCATGTATGATATTTTGTTTGTTGCTGAATACAATTGTAAACTTTGGTGGGGGGTGGTGGAGGATGCTACATGTGTATTATCTTAGGGCCACGGAACCCCTAATCAGGCCCTGAATGTAAAGAAGCTAATCAGCAAGGAACAAATAGCTCACATGTTTTTAGCCTTATAAATATATATTATAGTCCATCTAGCACTTAATCCTCCCCAGTTTTTCTAAGTAAGGTCTGTGAATACTACTATTTATGATTGGGATGTGACTTGTCAGTGGCCTGGCCTCTTACTTTTCTAGTCTTCACTTCTATGCTGTACATGCTTGCTACAATGCCTGATGTTTTATTTTAGCTCTATACTGACTCCCGATTTATTGAACTGCAGTGGATTTGGTGTAGTTTTTTTCCATTGTATAAATGTGCCCATATCTTCCCCAACCTCTTTTATTTATTTCAGTACATAATAAATAAAATAAAAAAATAGTTTCTGTTTCTGCAATCTTAATGATTGGATTCACTATTTCAGTGTACAAATTACCAAGCAATACATCGGCATCACAAGTATATTTTTTTATGCAGTGACCGGGTCATCCCCTCTATTTGAAGCCTTTGGTTTATCGAGTATATTGTGCTGACTATTAGCTAATTTGTAGAGAACAAAAAGAAAAAACAACATGAACAAAAAACAACAACAAAATTGCTTAAGCCAAAGCTGTGGTTGTGTTGATATGAGTCACACACATGAAACTGTGGACTAGTTAGCTCATGTTGGCAGTTCAGATTATAGTATATTTTTACCATCCTCTTTATCAGATCGTAATACAGAGCTGTCTCACAATATGCCAGGTCCTAGCAGTGGGTGAAATTAAGTATATCTTAAATCACAATTAATTTTGAGTGACTATATGCAATATCTTGAGGATGACCATGATGAGACAGTAGTACTGCGACGTGATCATCCTTAGAAGGACTTGTGTCCCATGCTCAAAGGTTGTCAGATAACGATTAAAATTTACCACCAAATCACAAGCCTAAACCTGATATGGTCAAAAAAAGTAAAATGTGTGCAGACCTTCCCACATTGTAGTACATTGAAATGTCAAGACACTAAGCTGTTTGAATTGTTTTATTGACAATTCTCCACAGTGCATACTTCTCGGCCATGAGGCGATTAATTACTGAGCTGTAGATAGCTGTACATTAGCGGAAGATCTGTACTCCATAACAACTCCACTTGATGTTCCATTTTTCCTAGTGGATTACAGCATGCACATTGGGTATGGAATCCAACATGGATATGGGCAGCACGGTGGCGAAGTGGTTAGCACTTCTGCCTCACAGCGGCCATACTAGTAGGTTAATTGGCTGAATCAGTGGCGCTATATAAATAAATGGTGATGATGATGATGATATAGGAAATTGAATCCGACAGGGTGAAAATACAGTTTGCTACTGCAATACCACTAATGGTCAAGAGTTGGTAATAGTTTATGTCCATCAAGCTGCTTTGCACACATATTTTCATTACATTTCTCAAAATCATCTGTGTTTTTTTAAATGTAATATTTTACTTGTTTGATACTGAACAGTATACATGTGCGTAACCTTTTTTTGTATTGACAAAAGCAAACAATGCAGATAACCTCAGAAATAAATTCCAATCACCAGAGAAAGAGAAACATGTCAATCTGGGGCATTCTGTGATTGCTACTTTTCTCATTAATTAAAACAAAATTCTTTATTAGAATAAATTAGAAAAAAGGAAAAAGATTCCCATTGTTTTCCTGCGTGTCACTAGTAGCGAAATAATTAAAAATCGTATTTGTGATTGTTATACAAATTGATAGGGAAGTGTATTAAAATTGCAGCAAAGCCACCATGCCTCGCTATGTTTATTTTTAAATCCTAAATAGATAATATATTGTTATTGTAAAATTATAATGACAATAATGTGTGTTTCAATAACAATAAAATGACTGTATGATACTTTTGAGATCCTCTTTGCTGTCTTTTGTTCACTCTTAATAAAGATATTTCAACCACATGTAACTTAACCAGTCGTACATTGATTATATATTAAATATGCTGGCTATAGTGATATAATTATTGATAATTCCTATAAATTGTTAAAATAATAGAAATGTGTTCCTCATAAGGGGTTTTGATAGTATTCCCTTATTTGCCACAATTTGATTTTCCTTATTAGGTATGAAAAATAACCTACCTATAAATTAACTGTAAATCATAGTTGCAGGTTAGATATATAGCTGCCTGCTCTCTGATATGGATAATCAATTCACACAAAATGGAATTTGAATTAAAGCTGATTATAAATGATAAGATGCTTAAGAGTTAATGAGTATAGTGCATAAATATATTGAAAAATTAAGCTGTTATTCTTTTACAGACAATATTGTTTAAGGTATGTGGGGAAACATGTCTAAAAAGTATTGCAAAACAGTAACGTATTTAATTGAAATGTGCCCTCCATTATACATATTAAGAGAATAGGGAAGCTGTGGTACAGTAAGTTAGCGCCTGATCAGATGCGGCAAGATTAACTTGGATTAATGCCTATATCTGGGGGGCTGAAGGGAGATGTCGATAGTTCCTGATATGTGGAGTGATATTATTGATTTAAAGTCTTATATGATGCTTTTATCTACGTATTAGTTTGTGGTTTTAAGATATAAAAATGCTTGCAAAAGTAATATGAGTTGTCCTTGTTCTAATTTGAATTGAATGGTCTGTATTGCTCATACAAAAATAAATTGAAATATTCTGAAGAGACTTCGTTTTTGGATTATTACTGCAAAAGTCCATAACACTCTCCATTCACCAAATTGCTGCTGAAATGTTATCAGTAGCTTGTACCAGTATCACATCCAGCTAAACTACCGGTCTATGAATCAACTGCAAATCGTAGTTGCAGGCTTTCGTTAGGGCTGATTGCTGCTGATGTATTCTTAGCAGCCTACCCGTTTCACCTTTACTCAGCTATTGTTTCTAAAGAGTAGAAAATGCTGCTATATTAATATCAAGACAAAATGGTTGTTTAAACAGTGTGATTGAGGATCCTTTAGTTAAACAGAGTGAGGCAAACGCTGACGTGCGTTTCGCATACTCGCATTATCATTGCCTGGATAAAGAATTTTGTTTTAATTAATGAGATAAGTAGCAATCACAGAGTGCCCCAGATTGACATGTTTATCTTTCTCTGTTTTTTGAAATTCATGTACATTTTGCATGTTCAGGGTTCACCACCCGAAATTTAATGTTATTGTTTATTAAGGTAATAGTTATAATGTGAATCGGGTTTGTGATTACCTGGTGCGGTGGTAACAATTCTGGTAACCTCACAAATTAATAATAGGAATCAGTCTTCCTATTCCAATAGAATGAAATTACACCATTTCCAGTAAATTCTACACTGCCTCGTTATGGAAGATATTAAAGCATTATTTATAAAAGAGGAAAATATAGACAAGCTAACATATTTCCTGTGTTCTTGCTCATTTTTTCATAATCTTGTAGATAGTCTCGCAATCATTAAACAACAGTTTCCAGTTGAAGGCTGCACGGATAAGGCAGTATGTGGAATATTACTAACAGTTATACAACAGCTTTGTGGTGGTTTGTTAGGGTTCTGTGATATAATCACTTTTTATGGTGAAGGGAAGTCATATGTATTACTCCACTTCTCGCTGACAGCAAGTTACAATCACTTTGTTCCACTGAAGGAAACTATTTATGATTGTTTGTATTTTAATTTTGATTGTGGTTATGTAAAAACTAAGTTTCCCACAAACTGAGTAGTACAATGAAAATAATGTATGTATATAAAAGAGTGCTTGTCACTTTTCAGATAAATTAATTTTTACATAGTTCATTTTTATTTTATTGTTGTTGTTATTGATTATTATTATCTTTCATTTTTATGGAGCCACAAAATTCTGCAGTGCCGTACAGAGCGGCAGTAAAACAATGGTAAACTTAACACAAGTAGCATAATAGAACAAGAGTAAGCATATCACAAGTAGCATAACATTATACATTATGTAAGTAAAAAAAACAATCAGGAAGGTCAAAGATCATTTATTAAAGTGTCATGCTTTTACCTTTGCTCAAATTCACCAGTTTTAAGGATAATTGCACACATTTGTAGGTCAATATCTGCAGAGGAGCAAAATTTTGCACCATCTGATGGGAGGAGTTGGGTGGAAAATGGGTGTTCCTTGCTAAGTGCGCCCAATTTTGCCCTTAAGTGAAAAACAAGATTTCATTTTGTGGAACTGGTAGGTGAAAAGAGTTTTCTCTCGTCAGAAGGATTTGAATTCTCCAGCTGGTCAGAGGTGTTCGAAACCCAACCTCCTAGTTGCCGTTTTGTAGGAAAAATTTAATTCTTGGCACACATGGACAAATTTAATAAAGACCTTCAAACACAAAAGTAGCATGTAATAAAGACAGCCCAATGTCCCTTCACTCACTAAATTTAGGGCATAAGCAAAGCTAAACAGAATAGTATTGTGGGAGAAATATGGAAAAATGTAAATGAATGAATGACATAAAAGTAAATTGGATTTAGTAGTATTTTTACTCTTTCCATTATGTGCATTTTTCAGAATATCTGCAAATCTGCAAATGTACCCAAACTGATTACCTACACCCTATTGGTGCCCCGGACATGATGTTTGGCTTTGCGGGGAAGCTGTTGCAGAAATTTCTGAAGGCTTCATTCAAATCAGAAGAAATCAGATCACGTTGATTAAATATTCATGGAAGAATACAGCCAGTACTATTGTATGAAGCCCCAAAAATGTTGTTTCAAAAGTCACAAATCATGGTATATTTCTCTCAGATGCAAAAATGGAAAAAAAACAACTAAATAGCTTCCTCCCCAAACTCAACATTATACAGGCCAGGCACTGTTTAAAAAAAATGGTAAAAAAAGCAACGGCAATCAAGTGCATTTGCAGACATGCACACCACCTGTAATAAGCAGTCCCTATGCCAGTGCACTGTGTAAAATAAAATAATGGGCATCATGCTTCCCCAAGTCTTCAATCAGCCCCAGTTAGACAGCCTGGGCTGGTTTCTGTTACACCAGAGACCATGAGTATGGGGCTGGTGCAGAAGAATCCAAAGAAACAAAACAGCATTCCGCTTCCTAGAGGCATACCAGCCCTGTGCTGAAAATCTCTTGAACTCTTCTCAACCCATCTGGTCTGTGGTGGCTCAGTGTAATATGAATTGAATCCACAACCGGCAAATTTGCTACCTCACTAGTCCCATAATACTGGTCAGGAAATCATAATACTGTTCCAACCACGGCCTGTTTTTACAACAAAAAAGACCTACCAAACTAGTTGACCACTTTATTAGTACCCAGTAGTGCAGGGTTTCCCAAACCCAGTCCTCAGGGCTCCCCAACAGTGCATGTTTTCCATATCTCCCTGGAGCACAGGTGTATTAATTACTGACTGATACATTGTAACAGATCCACAGGTGGTCCTAATTATGTCACATGTGATTCGGAAAACCTGCACTGTTGGGGAGCCCTGAGGACTGGGTTTGGGAAACCCTGCAGTAGTGTATATTTCGTCAAGTGGATTATGTCTGTAGCAGCAACCTCACAAGAATTTGATAGCACAATGTAGAAGAAATGTATACCCAAATTTTTACAGGAGCTGTCATGTGGCAACAATACTGAGAAATTGATATATTTCAAAGGACTCTATAGTGTATATTTAAAAAAAATAGCTTTAAGTATGTAAATTCACAATAAAAGCACAATGAAAATAATGCAACTCTATATAAGTATGTTTACAGTACTGAAATCAATCATAACACAGTTCCTACTATAATTGTTCATATAAAAACCAAATCCTAAGTTCAGTGTTCTCTCGTCAAGATGAAAAGTTCAAATAGTCTCTATAGTTATTGTTAGATTGTAATAAACTCTACACTCCTGGGTAACAATCACATGTGCCTTGGGATTTATGCAGTTCATTCTAATTCTGTTAAGGGTTGGGATTTTTGCCCTTCTTTTTTATCCCAAGGAGGCTGCAGTGAGGACTGCTCAGATAGTCCATTCTTCTTGTGTATATGTTACAATTACCAATCTCTCTAAGCCAATTGCTGGTTTATCTTGCTCGGGCAAAGTCCTAAGGAACCAGACTTTTCCTCATTCCTACTGCTAGTAATGCAGTGGTGCAGCTGTAGTGTTAACCTGCTTTCTGCGGGCACCGAGGAAGAAATTGTCTGATTCTCACAGTCATTGTATGCCTCTTTATCCTGGCTCTGTTTTCCATGGTAGTGGCACAGTAAGTGGCACAGTAGGGGAACTATCTCTTCTGCCTATTTAATTGACAGCCCTTACTTCCCAGGAGCTGAACAGACCGAGGCTTTACCCATCTCACTCCTGGGGGAATATTTAGTAAACTGCGGGTTTGAAGAAGTGGAGATGCTCCCTATAGCAACCAATCAGATTCTAGTTATCATTTATTTAGTACATTCTAAAAAATGACAGCTAGAATACAAAAAACAATGTGGCACCCGCATAATCTCGAAGCCCAGAGCTCGATGGCCATAATAAGTGGAAAAGGTTCTAAAACAAGGAGGTTGGACACCAGGCCGGACAGATGCCAGGTGTTTGGCCAATGAGCATTGCAGTAATCACAATTCATATAGGCACCGAACCCTTGCGGCACAAGGCATCCATATGTAAATCTAGTTGCAAACTGGATATAGGTTGACTGAGCCATATGCACATTCCATTAAAGACCTTAACAAACATTACCACACTCGGAGATCAGATCAGATTTGATCTGATTTGCTGTAGTGGCCTGTTTCCACAGAAAACAGGGCCAATGGGAATAACCCTACATGAAAAATTAAATAAACCTAACAGAGACTGAATTTTACGCAAGGGGCGGAAGGGACTCCATTAATGTAGGAAATATATTCCTCCATTCTACGCACTTTTTGAAGGGGGAGACGACAACAGCCCACCTGTGTGTCAATTTCAATCCCGAAAAATGACAGCTAGGATGTAGGACCATCCATTTTGTCATGTGCAATGGGAACCCCTAAAACAGAAAGCAAAGCTTGGACTGTGAATAAGGTGTCCTTGCATTGGGGGGCCTGCCAACCCTACAATCAAAGAACCGTCTAGATAATGGACTGTCCCATGATGCCCGGTCCCTGCTTGGATGCACCACTGGAGAAATAAACTAAACCTCTCAAAGTATGCACAGGAAATCAAACAACCCATGGGTAGACCATGGTCATTGTAAAGGACATCATGTAATGTAAAGCCCATAAATCAAAACAATTCTGGATGCAGGGGCAGCAAACAGAATGGAGACTCAATGTCCAGCTTGGCCAACAGGGCGCCCTGTCCAAACTCTTGAACCAAAGCTAATACGGACCCAAACGACTGATAAGTAACTGAGCTATAGTAAGGATCTATGGCATTGTTCACTGAATCCCCAGCCAGATACGACAGGTGTTGGATCCGACAGTCTTTGCCCGATGACTTCTTCCGAACAACACTCACTGTACGGAAAAGGGGGTAAGGATAAGGAGCCCAACATGCGACCCAGTCGTATTCCTTTCCCCACTTTTCCTGCTAATATGTCAGGAAAGACATATGCAGACTGCAAGTTCCTAGTGACCGGTAAATGCAATTCAAGTTGAATGTGGATTCGGAAACCATCAGTGAAACCTTGTCTTAGAAATTTGGCCTTAGATGGGTCAGGACAGAGGTGAAGCCATCTTCCTATTGCCTGCAAATCAACTCGTGAGGAGGCTTTCATCTTACACTATTTCATTATCCTAAGGGCTATACCTTTTTGAATTCCTAATAAGCACTGTGAATCTTGAGTCTCTGCTCTATATCTGAGTATGACAGCACATCTAATAATAAAAACCATCCGACCATCTAGTCTGCCCATATTTTATTTTTGATAACTCCAGGCGTTTTTTTGATCCGTAGCTATTTTTCAGATGTCTATCCTATGCATGTTTATCTTGATATAGGAAATTAAGCATTTTATGAAGTGTGTATGAGAGATGCAAGATCAATGAAATGTTGGGTTGTTTTTCCCACTCTCAGAAACTTCCATACTTTTCCTAGATTTCATTATTAATTTTTTTAAATGTTTTTCTAATATATCCTGATTATCTACAATTAATTTTGAAAACTTACCAATTTCTGGTGTTCTAATAGCAACAGAATCATTTTTTAATCCTCTGATGTAGTCAGAGAGGGGAAGAATGTTAACCCAGATGTATCTCCTTATCCATCAAAAATTGATAAAAAAATCAGTCACCACATGACACAATCGATGTAGTCATTTGTCTCTCCAATAATTTTCACGCACTCAGGTAGGTTCCCAGATGCAGCTGTTCACTGGGCGGCCTTGGCCATATTAGGTCCTGGCACCTCATTTTCTCCAATGGTAGTTGATGCAAAGTCATTTGTTTCTAGATGAAGCTTCCATATGTAACCCTACAATACAGTAATACTACTCAACAGTCTCTGCTAGTAAGTTGGAAGCGTATGCTCACTGGCTGTCTGCTCTTCCCAGGTTTTAGAACCATCGTAAGACTGTCAAGCAGAGCTTGGTTAAGGATTTAAATAGCAATTTTTTTAACCTACATCCAAAATAACTTTAGCTTGTCATGAATAAGTATAAACTTCCTTTACAAATAATATATCTTATCACTAACTCCTAAATGCTTTCACGATTTCAAAAATGTATATTAAAATGATGTTGCAAAACCAGTACACGGTGTTCTTTAAAATGTCTTATTTACATTACATTTTTAAAACAAATGCTAAAGTCAGGGCCTGATTAAGGGTTCAGACTACCCTAGGCTAATATGCTCGTAGCGCCCTCTCACTTTCCATGCAAGACTAATGAGCAGTAGGTAACAGCAAGCTCGTCTTTAATTTAGAATATGACTTCCTTTGCCCATAACTCATTTTGTTTTCATTAATAGCAGAAATATATAGCAGAATGGAGGCATGAACGAGGACTACTGAGGGTGAAAATGTGAAACAGTCTGTCACCCCTGCTCCTGTCGCCGGACTTGTCTCTCCTACTCGCTTATTCTGAAGCGCCTGCCCAAGGATGACTCATTGTCTCCAACCTTTACCAGTTGAATACGTCAAGTTAAAAACCTTTTACTTTCATGTTTTATTTTTACTTTTTAACTGTTCTCTTAAATTCTAAAATGAATATCAGTTTATACCTCTTCTTGTCACAATTTTGCATCTCTAAAAAATCTCTACCCCCACACTAATCCTAGTGCCCTAGGCTTCCGCCTAGTCAACCTATGGAATAATGAGGCCCTGACTTCAGATTTATCTGAAAGGTCAGTAAGACAGATTCTTCCAAGCAGCTTAAGTTTATCTTTCCTTCATCTTATGCTGAAGTCTTACAATGTAAACCTTTACCATTACTTTTGCCCTTGGCCGCCATCAGGGGAGAAAAGGGAGTACAGTAGTATGGGGCCCAACAGGAGATTAGTTCCCCACCAGCCCTGGGAACAAACACATTTCTTATGGGAGAGGTTCTCAACTATTTCTAGGCAGTAGCTACTCCTGAGATGTGAGAGGTGGTGTGGGTAGAGACCTCTGCAGTAATTAAGGATGCGGCAATGAGCCCCCTTGTAGGCAGCCTGTCTGCCTCCACTCCCAAGATGTTGGGGCCTTACAGCTGCCGCCACTTGCTCCAGTCCCAGTGTGCCTGGCTCCCAGACAGAGAGCTGTGACAAGGCAGAGAGGCTCCCTGCAGCATCGCTGACATTGTGTAATTAATAACTTCACAGCGCTGTCAATAGAGAGGAACCGAAAGGAGACAGCAAGAAGATGCAAAGAGGTAAGTAAACTACTGCAGGCTGTATATGGAACCGGGGATGGGGGGTGACTGTAGAAAATAGGGGGGAGACAAATGTTGAGTAGAGAATTATTTAAAAATTTGGGTGAGGTGAGGAAGCAGGGGGGCCGTGTCTGTTACATTTATACTGGGCCCTGCAATCTCTGGTGGCAGCCCAGCTTCTGCCACTGACTAGCTTCATAGATACAGTTACATATTTTCTTGCAAGCTGTAACAACAATGTAAACATCTTTTGCATCCAATAAAGTATTGCTATTGTTGTACAGCTGTCAGCCTAGAAAAAATACAGCTGAGGTGGAGTGCAGACTAGTATACTTATTATGACAGTCTGATTCTTTATCGCCACTTATTTTTGGCAATAAATCGGTTACCACTATAATTTAACAAAAAATATGTTGTTGAGGCAGCTAAGCAATACTCCCAAGTGATACTGTCGCAAAGTGGTAAGCGTTAAGTTACAGCATCGCTGGGTCAGTCTTCACAGACGTGAATATTTAATGGTGGCAGTCACAGGAACGCAATAGTTTGCTCTCCTAATTGGAAGAACTGTGCGGATTTGGGGCATTCACTGCTGAATGCAGACTACCGTACTCACAGCAATGTGCCTGATTTTGCTCCCAAATGCAAAATATATGCTTTGTGTTGCAGGATGACATATTCTAATTAACTACAAGGGTTGGAGACTGGAGACTTAGGGATGCATTCCCTGTTTAATGGTTTTCTGCAGAGCCTTTTTAGCTTAACATTGTGCAATGGAAAGGGCATTTATAGTTCTGACAAGCCATCTGTAACCGAGGTCTTGGGTGAATTGCTATCTATGGTATGGAAAGTGTTAACAGCATTGAAGGAACTTATACAGCCTAAAAATATATTATTGTATAGCGCAATCTACTAGATAAAAGCCAGTGAGGGTAAAAGAGGATATAAAAGGTAAAGTGGGCAATTTCCTTTAGACCTCTTTTTGGTTAAATTGAATTTCTATGCCTGGACTTTCCATTTGCAATCAATTTGCTAGGTCTCAAACATGCTGGTGAGAGGGTCTCCTCTGGTAACTGATGCTGTGGCCTAAGCTTTTACTGAAAGCCAAGTAGTACTAACTCAACAAAAGAGTAACATCATGGATATTGTTTAGGTAGATTTAGTACATAGTGTTTATAATCTCTCTTTTTTACAGTTATGAAAACACTGTCAAACGGCACCCTGCAAAAAATGAAAGTTTAGGTCTGATGATTTTACCCATTAAAAAAGTTTTAGTTATTGGACTATGTGCTCATAATTAGCCATCTATGTTTTAAGAAGAGAAAATGGCTATAATTGCTGTGTATTACAGCTTGGTGAATGTTTTAATCTCAAACTTTTTTTCTGGAGATATTGAGTCAGCAGTATCTTAATACCACTACAGATATTCATACAGATTATACTTTCCTATGATGCTCGTTCTCTGTGTCTAAGTTTAAACTGTTTAAACAGGGCAGTTTGATTAGTAATACTACCCCTCGCTAGTGAGCTAGTGAGCCAAAATCTGGTAGAGACGGGGTCCACTGCCTAGAAGTGTCCGAATATTTTAGTTCAATAAATTTATGGTTTCTGGGTATGGCTGAAGGCTGATTGGTTTTGATTTTATTTGCCACCACTTGAATTCAATTTAATTTTCAATAAAATTTGTGACCTTTTATTGTGTTGTGTGTCTTTATTTTATTAGGTTAGATAACTCTTGGTGAGTGCAATAAGGTAAAAGTTAAAGTATATCAACCGCGAGGCGAATTAAGGGATGATGATGGTTTTAGCTATTTCTTGTTTAAAAACATAATGAAGCATAAACATAATGGAAATAAAGCTTCACTATCCCCTTTTTGCATATTCAAAAATGTCCATTTTTAGTTAAGCCTCAGGGGGACAGAAATTGGACAGAAATTGCAAGTCTAAGCCTTCCTCCTAGATATGAAATAGGTCTTAACCTGGATTTTACAGCGTGGGATGGAAAATTAATGAATCATCTGTTACCAATTTTTTAAATGCATTCTTAAGTAGGTTAAAACATTTGATACCACCCTGAGAAAAAAATGTAAATCTTAAATCTGTAGTTACTTAAATTAAAAATAAATGTATGATTTGTGATTCAATGCTGCAACCCTCAGCTTTCAGATTTAAAGGGAGCAGAACTTTCTAATGGCAGAGCTACAGATGGCGTCAATAAAGTGATTTCATGAAAATATACAGGATTCATCTACCAGAAGTTCATTGCCCCTTATACAAGTCACCGTACTCTGGCTCCTTATATTTCACAGTGTGTTTGGGTACATTTAATAATAATCATAAATAACATACTCATTAAAACATATACACTGAGACATATACATAGAGACAGAGTGGCTTTAACAATCTAGGATTATCCCCTGCAATAAATTAGAAGGAATAAGACGACTTCCAAAGATCTCCACTTCCTGAGCAACCTCTCTACCTCCTCCTCCTCCTCACAAAGGAAAAAACATTTTTGAATCTGGGCACAACTCAAAGCACATTCATGTGCCCAGCCTGAATTTATCTAGAAATACCCTGAACTGCTGCTTCTCCCATCGGATGAATTTTGGCAGAGACTGCCATCTTGATCCATTTGCTTTCAACATAAACAGATACACAGAAATAGGCACATGACATCATAAAATGGAAAGTGCGCTGACGTTGTATATTTTTTATCATTTACAAATGACAGTGGTATATTTACTAAACTGTGGGTTTGAAAAAGTGGAGTTGTTGCCTATAGCAACCAATCAGATTCATGCTGTCATTTTGTAGAATGCACTAAATAAATGTAAGCTAGAATCTGATTGGTTGTTATAGGCAACATCTCCACTTTTCCAAACCCGCAGTTTAGTAAATCTAGCTCCTAGGGTCTAATTCATATTCGGACGTTTTTGTTTCCATGCTGTATCTTGCCTGCAATAGCTCGGTGCATGCTCTGAAATGGACTTTACACCAATCAACACAATTGCATGCGATTCATGTCCGAACGCAAATGACACTTACTACTGCTTATGACTTGAGAAGTGGAACTATGATGGGAAGGGACGGGCGAATGTAGGCAATGTACAGTAAGTGCATGGCGGCGCAGATGTGGCTGATTCAAGTCCTAGGTTACTCTTAAGAGCGCTTGGTTTCAGACATTTCATTTGCACCAGCGACAGGACAGGCGTATGTGCCGACTGATGGTGAGGACTGGCACAGCATAGTCTTTGTTTGGAACAGTATTTGTATGCATGCCGCTAGATATAACAAAACATGTGTATGCAAGTAAGATATGCTATAAAAACGCATTATATGTATAGTACGCATTTAAACCAACTACATTTTTAATAATGAATATACTGTTTAGAGCTTATCTATGTAAAGCACCAAGACTCAAATCATAATGCAACTTGAGATCTGCTTGGATTTGAATACGGTTGGACCTACGCTCAAGTTCCATGCTATTTTTTAAATCGCAACTTACGTGCAAGTGACATTCTAATTTAAATCAGGCCCTTACAATTTAAAGTTGTTTAAAACATTTGTATTAAAGTGATAACGGCTAATGTAAAAAATCAGAGGGTTAAGTAAAGCATTGTGAAAGTTTTGCTTTAATGTTAGAGTACATTGCTTAGTGTATGATGAGGCATTTCTTTTTTTCCATCCACCTCCAGATTGGTGTATGAGGGAGACACGTAAAAGACTCCTCCTACAAAGAGAGATGATAACATATGAAAGCAGCAGGCATGTGCTGACATTTTTGTCATCTTGTGTTTTTTCTTCTCTGATTTGAGCTTTACATTATCAACAGAAAGGGCAGAGGATCCATCTTTTTTTCCAATTTAAACAGAGCTGAAACATCAGTTTCTAAAAATGCTGCTTCACGCTGTACAGGAACCAGAAAACAGGACTTAGGATGGAGAAAGCAAGCAGTGTGACCAAACATCATTCAAGAGACGAGCGCTCATGCCAGTGCTATAATGACACAGGATATATGATCATTTTCCATTCTTCAAGGCCCCGACAGACAGCAGTTACCAGTTTTGACTAATATACCTGCTACACAGACTTAAATCATCCTGTCTGTATCACATAATCCAACATCTGTATCAGGAACAGTCAGCGGACACTATCGGTTCTCTGTGAAAGGGTGGAGAGAAGGCAACCACAGTACACAAGTCAAGGAGGAAGACCACAAACCACATTGAGACCACCAATTCTGCAGACCACAAACTCCTACTTTTCTTCATACAGCTGTTAATTATTTTCATCAGAAAGGACTGTGCAGTTCTTTATTTTCTCTTAGTATCCAACGCTTGAATTACACAGGTGCTGCTTAAGTTTTACGTTGAAGCAGACAAGAGAGAGGGAAACAAGACTCCCCCGCTCTCTTTGATGTCAATGGAGCATTTCTGTCTTATCATCTGCAGTATCTGTGTCAGCGCTGCGTTGTCCCTTGTTCCCTCCGGTAAGAATGTGCACTCTCTATATCTTACTGATTTAACACCAATATATATATATACATATATATATATATATATATATATATATATATACATATACATATATATATATATATGTGTAGATATATATGAGTGTGTGCGTATATTGCTGGGACTACAGCAATTATTTTAGACAAGTTTAATTAAAAAGTAAAATATATTTTCACAGCAGCTGAAATAAAGAACAATGAGTGCATTATTTCAATTGTATTTTATTTACTGTACATGCTGGTGTAATTAAAAAAATAGAAGTTACCTGGATATATGCTGCAGTTATACATTAAAATTGGAACTAGAAATATCAATGTTATTAGTCAGTTGAGAAACAACACAAATCATAAAGAAAATGTAAATGTAAAGTAAAGTGTACACTAAGCCAAATCTGTGATGGAGAATAAATGATTTATTGAAACATATATTTCATGTGCCTTTTACCAGTGCACATTTTGGTACATTTGGACCTGTGTAAAGTAGTCAGAGCCATTGGTTTATTATTTTTCAAATTAAGAGTTAGGCAATCATTTAGATTTGCTGTTAGCTTATATTTTAGTAAACACAGTATTTAAAACCTGTATTATCAAATTCAATGGTCAATGCAGGTTACATCATTTAATAGCAGGTAAAAAGTGGGGTAATAGGTCAAATAGAAATGTAAGTAGCACATAAATCCATTCTTTGCGTGAAAGTTCTCCAAAAGCAAAGCTTGGTCCTATTTCTGGAAATCAACAGACAAATCTCAAGATGATGTTACCAGAACAAAAACTTTATCCTTGCAATAAAGCATTTTTAGCACAATACTCTTTAAATAATGTTTAATTACTAAATAAAAAGAAAGTAAAGTTTATTAAACAATGTAAAAACACATTGGACCTGATTCATTAAAGAGAGTGAGGCAAAAAATGAGCAAGTTTTCTCCTGGACAAACCATGTTATAATGCAAGGGGTGCAAATTAGTTTATTATTTTGCACATAAGTTAAATACTGGCTGTTTTTTCATGTATCACACAAATACTCGATAGCTTTATTTGTACACTGAAATTTAAAGTTAAAGTTGATCTTTGACATGCCCTACCCCAACTATAAATCTGCCATCACATTTTAAGTTTATATCCTCCTCATTGTATCTAAGTAATATGTGATATATAGGGGAGAATTCTATTCCCAACAAAGTAGCGCCGCGATAATTCTATTACCGGTATTACAGTAAAGTGGACCCGGCTTTCTGCTTGCAGCTCAGGGAGCAAAAAGCCGGGGTTGAAACTACCGTATTAACGGTATTTGAGCGCAATATTACCATAATAACGGTAAAAGTACCGCGGCCATTGAATTCTCCCCATACTGTTATTTATATGTGTATATGTGTGTGTTTGTTTTGAATACCATTAGTTCAACAATCTTTTTTAATAATAGAACTGAAAGCCCAAATCTGGACTTTCAGTACCATTGCACATGCACAAGGCGATGGAAACTGACCCAGTGATGTGATAAGTTTCTGGACCAGTATCACTGGGGCAACTGAGTAACACGCATCTGCCTTGCGATAGTTCTTTAACAAATGTAGGTGATGTGTCATTTTTTTCTTGCAGTAATAAAAAAAATAATCAATTATTAGTGCTATAATTAATATTTTGTACACTAATGTCTCTTTAGTATATAACTTAGTTAAAATTAAACATCTTTACTCAACCTCAAACCTTGTAGCATTGCCTATTTTAAATAATATTTTGGAAATATGCAGTATTGATGTTAAAGCTAGCAAGTTTTAATTAATTAATTTAAATCTAATGTTTACCCATGATAATACTCAGTCTGTAAAAACAGCATTGTCTTCCATACTTTGCTCTAGGATACAGTTGTAGCAATTTGCAGCACAAATTCACATATTTTATAGAGGAAGTGTAGCTAGAACTTTGCCATGCCCCATATACCCGTTTAAGGTTATCAGTGGACTATGGGGAAAAAACTACATCTGCAACATTTGTCGGGTAATTGTAACAGTAACAGCACAATTGGAAAAAAAGGAATATTTTAATGTTCAAGGGTAAGATCGAGGCTGTTATAGGGCTACGTACAGGCTTGTGGTTTTGGACAAACTTGCAGTTTATACTGTTTAGATTATGGTGAATTGTGAAACTTGGGAAATGTTTAGATTTTAAATTGGAGGCCTGGCTTGTATTAGTAATCTAAGTTAGTTAAGATAAACTTTTTTTTTCTACATTTGACCAAGAAAATCTTGAAAAACTCACACGGCCCTTCTTTTATACAAGTGGGTCTCTTGTCTTCCTAGGACACTTGGGAGATAAAAAGAAGGCTCTTTAATGTCATTTACATCCAAGTTTCATTATGGGAAAGTCTAGAAGCAACCAGTGCCCTTAACATGGCCTATGCTCTTGTGTGACTGAGCCTTCTTTTCACTCTAACTGTATCAGTATAGAACAGCAGATGATATATACTAATGCATGATGCTGCATTGATTACTATAGACAGACTAAGCCAGATGTTCCTGCCAGCACTAATCCCTACATCCCTGGCTATAAACTTTGGTAACTTAAAAGGCAATTTACAATAATTGAATGAATGAAGAGGAATAAATAAATGAAGATTTACCATAGTAGCCTATCAGGAATAGAGTTAGTGGTATAACTAAGAGTACTTAAAAAAAAACCCAATAAATGTGTCCCACTATTAAAATATTATACACCGTAATTATATATTTAAGCTTCCTCTTGAACTGTATTGTTATCATTGCGGCCTTTATTTGATTCCCTTATTGCATAACATTATGTAACATGTTGACATTATAGGTATAAAACAATATAATATTAATGCTTTGATTAACAAATATAACTGTGGCCGCTTTTTAAACTGTACCACTCATTTTTAAAATACCTTTTATAATACAGGTTCACACATAGTTATTCAGCATAAAATGTACTAGGTAATTGTGAACCATATTGCCCACAAACCTTCAAAGTGAATGAATTGATTAGTTGGTTTATAAAAATGTCTATTACGGTTACCACTGACAGGTCACAAGCCTAACTGGGCCCAAATACAATGATTAATACATGAAATCAAGAAGAGTTACTTTATTCCTTTATGTTATGTTAACATTATTAAGCTAATAGTAGCCTATTTTTAAATAATTTTGTAAGGAGGGTATACTATGTTTGTGCTGCATAAATTATTTTTACCTATCCAACGAACCCTTATAACTGATTTGTTTGTGCGCAAAGCTTAGTCGCTGATATCTCAACTACTGAAATAATTTGTGTGGCAAGTGGCAACTCATTTTTTTTTTTTTGCAGGGGGAGCAGTGCTGTTCACACATTTTCCTCTTAAACTCCATTTAAAAGTAGGAGAGACTGCTACATTCACCTGTAACTTTACCGGACTAAAACACAATCCTGAGGATATTAACTGGCATAGAAAAGAGAATGACCAACAAGTTAAAATCGCAGACTTAAAGAGTGGACAAAATGGTAGACTGTCCGTAACTATGTTCTGGGACCTGAGAAAGGCTGAGTTGAGCATAAGAAATGTAACACTTAATGATAGTGGAAAATATTATTGTGGATACTTGAACATAACTGTAACCAGGACCATTATTGTCAGCAATGTGTCCGAGCTGATTGTGGAAAGTAAGTATGTATCTGTATTATATGTATTATATGTATGCTTTAACATTGATAGAGTGTTAGTACTATTTTAAAAGCTTGGATTAATTAGATTACAAGAGCTAGTATTTATTATTATCATTAACATGTTCCAGTACAGAATAGTTAAAATAGTATTTAATATTGATTTGCAGATGGCTGAAGATACCAATATTATATATCATTGAAATGTCAGCGCCTTGTTTTTATTTGTGTATATACATTAAATAGTATTCAAGTAAAATTAAAGACTACTGATGCAACACATTAAAGGCAATATTTACCAATGTGATGTACAATGCTAAGCAATACATTTAAACCTTGGTGTTAATTTCCGCATAATTGCTGGGAGTGAAATAAATCTTCCCCTAATACTAGCTTAAAGCCATTCAATAAGGGGGGACCTTTCATTCTCGACATCCATCGATGGATCTCTAGAACTGTTATGTGTGTTCGTAGCATACCCTTTATTAAAGCCTGCACGCTTCTTAATTTGCTAACAAAAGTATCATATAAATGACATTTATGATTTTTATATTTGATTATAATATAGTTTTATCTGTAAGTTACACTACAAATATGGTGGCAATAAAAGTACATCAGGACACCATATATAAATAATGCAAATAATATTAAAAAATTATAACATATTGTCACGTTTCCCCACATGTTTTTTTGTAACTAAAACCAAATAAATTGTGTCAAATGTAAAACCAAATATTCTGAATTATATATTGACTTATTAATGTATATCCTGTATTTTCCATTTTATGTTTTTAAGCAGAAAAATATCTCAACTACATGACAGTGTCTATTAAGACTATACATGTCATATGGTCATTTCTTTAGGGTACCATGAGCTTTTAAGAAGTACACATTTGTGGAAATGTGGTGGATTTCCTATCCTGATGACTAATTAATTTTATTCTTTAACATTTTGTTAGCATCAATGCAGGATAATCTTGTAATGTAAGTTGTGTATTAAAAAGCAGGGTTATTGACTACAGAGAAGGCAATGCAACATGGGTTTGTTTGAAGAGTTAGTTGAATAGGAGGCTAAATAGTTCAAATTGCATAACAGCAGGAGTCACTTCTGATATTAAAATCTGAATAGTAAGGCATAGAATCTTGCCTTGTAATAATAATGGTTTAAATATACTGTATTTGTGTTGGTCAGGTTACCAAAGTACAGCAACAGAAGTCATAGATCTAATTGATCAAAGAGTATCACCAGGCAATGGAACTTCACTAAAAATGACCATCATTTCTACCTCCATCCTTCTGACCCTCCTTCTGCTGCTACTGATTGGCATTGCCATCATTCTGGTGTGGCACAAACAAAGTAAGTATTCAGAATTGTAAGATTTGTTTACTAAATAGGAGACAGATTTGACCTGTTTGAACTACATGATTTAATTAATATCCATAGTATGAATTGTAGCAGAATTGCAAACTTCCCCTGGTTTCTAGGCACTACCTACATATTTAAAGTGAAACTCTCACCAGGAAGAAAAATAAGGTTTGATCTATTTATTTATTTATTGTAAGGATCATCATTTTTTAACCAGCATTCTGAAATGAACAACCGTTTGCCAAGTAGAAAAGTCTCATAGTACTCAATATTTTAAACAGGTCAGAGTTTATGCAAGCTGTCTTCCAGTGTGACTCCCACATCCCCAAATCATTCCTGTGAATAGTAAAAATGTTCACATCGGGGTTTGTCTATAAAAAATAGTGGGTGTGGCTATGCAATTAATGTCAGCCAGGAACCATAATACAAAATGGTAACAGGCTGATCAGTAAGGTTAACTTAGCGCTGTGTCTATGCTATGTACATTATATGTCCTTCTCCACCCTCTTGTTTCTTCTGGGTCTCTTGTCCTCTTGCACTGCCATCTGTTATCTGTATCACTGTCTCTATGTCTATATATCTGTTCATCACTGACTCTTGTTTGCTATTTCTGTCTGTTTCTGTCTATTTCTATCTACACTTTACATTTTCCATAGTACTATTGGATGCAATGCTCATTAATTTTTCTGTATAGAAGCTACAATGTAATTGTTTATTTGTTATATTCCTGTCTTGTAGTAATGTCATTTGGAGGGTAGTGTCTATTTGAATTAGCATTGAGTGTGTCAGGGTTGCTTTGCGGAGATGAACCTATGAAAATATCACTGGCAACTGTATTAAAAAATATTGACAGTTTATTACTATATATAGTGGGGTTTTTTTTCAAGAAAAAACCAACAGATTCTGAAGATTAAATCTCAACAGAGTCATTGAATCATTTCATGTAGCTAAACAGATCTTTTTTTACCTTTTAGGAAATAAGCCATCACAACCTCAAGTAAGGAATCAGGTAAGAACTATTCACATTCCTCATTTAATACAAACAAAGAAGACGTCTGCACCCTACCAAAGCCCTTTTCTCAAGCACAATATGGTTTGTGTGGTGTAGTGAGTAGGTGTTGGAAAAGCAGATGAATGTTTGCCATTGTTAGTTACTTACTAGCTTCCAGCTGCTGGTGCGCAGGTGAAGATACACCATAGACGATATCTCACACCATTGCAAAATACAGGTGAGACAGAATCAGTCTCTAAAAGTTGTTTCTTGTGACATGATACACATGTTCTCAAGACAAGTATATTTGTATCTGTGTGTATCGTCTCACAAGAAATAGCTGTTTGAAAAATAGTCCTGTATTTTTTTAATGACTTGTTGCTTGGTCTGAGTTATGTGTTGGTGTGGTTGACGTGGTAGTGAGTGCTGTAATTACTTTTCTCTTGGTCATATGTCTTTGAATCAGAAAAACGAAACAATGGCATTCTTGAGATATAAAAAATGGGGGAAATATCTTATTTTTTCTCTATAATATAATTTTTGACCTGATAGTGGGCCCCTGTTAGGAGTGTGTCCCTTACATTACAGTCCTACACTGATACCCAATTTCCTCTCTGGCTTACTATAAAAATACATAATGTATAGTTGATTGTACTGTGTCAATAAGATGTTCTATTGCTCTAAATGTTCAAATTCTATTTTCCCATTACTGAATTAGGAGTTCTGGACGAAACCTACATATTGTTAAAATGTTTGCCATAAAAGAGTAAAAATTAACGATATACTACTACTTCCCGATGGTATTATATTTAAATAGACAATACTGACCTCTAGCTGCCCACACTGCCCCTTCCAATGCCAGTACCGTCCATCACCTCTATAAGTGGAAGCAAAATACATCAAAATGTAGTTTGAACTATAATTCATCAGACCACTCAGCTAATTAAAGCATGGACCATTCCTCAAGCTGTGTACGGAGGGAGGAGAGTGTGTGTGTGGATTTGGGGTGGGGGCAGGAAGGCAAGAGCAAATTGTAATTGAAATTGCATCTCACTGTGCTACTGCAACTTCTGCTTAGTGAGGGCAACAAGAACTTAGGTATATTCCATTACTGAGAGATGATGGTGATTGAGCATTGTTCATTTTTATGATTTTTATAAAGAAACCTCTAACATCTGATTGACAATTTTTATTTTAATGATAATATACTTCATTTACAGGCCACAGTACAGCAAATAAAAGGAATACAGTGGAAATGTAACTATCTATCTATACTTTATGTAATTCAGCAATTAAGTGAAACACCTATTTCTCCTTGTATATTTGCAGGATAAACCTCCTCAGGATCCTGCAGTTTACACTGTAGACTATGGAGTATTAGAATTTGGGAGTAGTCAACCCTACAGGAAGTCAGCAGAACTGTGTGTATTGGAGCAAGTTGAATACGCTACAATCATGTTTCCACAGGAAAAGCCATCTATGGGAGATTGCGAGAAGAGGACAGCATGAGGCTGCATTATTGGACTAATAACAATAAAGTTGTGAATGTGTATAAGTGACATAGGGTGCTGTGAAAGAACATTTCTGGTCAGCAACACTTCATTGCTGGAGTAGGTAGTATTCATTCTGTCACCGTAAGATTTCATCATAATCATCGTCATCATTTATTTTTATAGCGCCAGCAAATTCTGTAGCACTTTACAATTGGGAACACAGTAATAAGACAATACTGGGTATTACAGACAAAGATGTAAAAAGACCCTGCCAGTAAGCGGATAAGCAATGGAACAATGGGAGTTTGATACATGTGGTTAAGTGCTACATATTGCATATTGGTCTAACCAGATTTCAAAGGTAAAAAGTTCTTAGTGAGTTAAATGATCCAGTCACACAGCAATATTGGTCAATGGGTTGTTGTCTTTTGTGAACTGTGTAAACGGAGGTAATAAATTAACCTGCAGAGGTCAAGAGGGAGTTTGAGGAATATTATAAGCTTGCCCAAAGAGGTAAGTTTTCAGAGAACGTTTGAAGAGGAAAGCCTTGTTGTGTGAGGGAAGAAATTCCACAGAGTGGGTGCAGCCCAAAAGAAGTCCTGTAACCGGGAATGGGAGCAAGTATTGAGTGCAGATGAGAGACACTGGTTTTCTGCAGAATGGAGGTGTCGAGTTGGGAGATATTTTGAGACAAGTGCCGAGATAATTGTTGGTGCTGTTTTGCTGATGGCATTGTAAAGTAGTAGAAGTCTTTCATATTGGATTCAGTGAAAAACTGGCAACCAATGAAGAAACTGACAGAGTAGATGAGCAAAGGTAGAACGATTTGTGTGCAAAACAAGTTGTAGGGGTGAGAGTTTGGTTCAGGGAAGACCAGTAAAGAGGAATTTGCAATAGTCAATGCGGGAGACGATGAGTGTATGAATCGCTTGTGTGAGATACTGTATGTGCATATTCTGGAAATGTTTTTTAGATGTATTGTATGTAACATGATTTAGATATAGCATCAATGTGGGTAACAAAGCATAGTTCTAAGTCAAGGATCACACCTAGGCAGCGAGCTTGGGCTTATTATAATGTTGTCAACAGAAGTAATGTTAGGTAGGTAACTTCTGTTGGTGGGTGGGAATATTATTAACTCTGTTTTTGAAAGATTGAGTTGGGGTTGGTGAGAGGACGTCCACAAGAAATAGCAGAAAGTCAGTCAGTAACGCGAGCCAACATAGATGGCGAGAGATCAGGAGAGGACATATAAATTTGGGTATCATCCGCATAGAGAAGATACTGAAATCCAAAGGAGCTTATTAGTTTTCCAAGAGAAGTGGTATAGTATAGATAGAGAACAGCAGAGCCTTGTACTGAGTACTGAGCCTTGTGCTACTCCAACTGATAAAGGAAGAGGAGCAGAGGTGGATCCGGAGAAACTAACACTGAAAAAGCAATTAGATAGGTAGGATGAGAAGCAGGATAAGATAGAGTCTTGTACAACTAGGGATTGTAGTGTTAGTATGAGAAGAGAGTAGTCAACAGTATCAAATGTAGCAGAGAGATCCAGGAGAATTAGAAGTGAGCAATGGCTTTTAGAGTGATCTGTGATCAAATCATTGACAACCTTAGTCAACGCTGTCTCTGTGGAGTATTGAGAATGAAAGCCTGACTGAAGAGAATCCATTTGATTGTGTGAGGAAAGAAAATGTTTGGGGCAAGTGTATGTAATTCTCTCGAGGAGCTTAGAGAGGCTTGGGAGCTGAAAGATGGGACGATAATTTGAGAGAGTTTGCATCAGAATTTAGTTTTTTCAGAATAGCAGTAATCACTGCGTGCTTGAATAATGACAGGAAGATACCAGTAGAGAGAGAGAGATTACAAAATTTATGGGATGAGCATGGGAGACAGAGATCTACCGATTTGTGAGGGTATAAGGTCAAGGGGACAGGTGGTAGAGTCGGAAGATAAGAAGAAACTAGGAACTTCATCTTCATTTGTGGGATCAAATGAAGAGAGGGTGTTAGTGGGTCCTGGGAAGGAATTGAGCTGGTTGTTTTTTGAGGAAGAGGACACCATTTCAAGTTGTACCTTATCAATCTTGTCCTTGAATTAGGAAACAAGATCTTGGTCACTGATAGTCGAAAGGTTTAAGATGGGAGGACTGAGAATCGATTTAAATGTGTTAAAAAGGCAGTTTGGGTTAGACACCTGAGCAGAGATGAGAGATTGGAAGTTTGTTTGTTTAGCAGTATCGAGAGCATTTTGATATGATTGGTAGAAAGCAGTATATGTGAGGAAATCATTAGAGTTAAGAAATTTACACCAGTGACATTCTGCTAAGCTTTGATCATTTTCATTCCTTACCTTACTACCCTCAGCAGCTTTAGAAGGCATATTATAGAGAAAATGACGTAGGTAAACATATAGCCTTGATTTACATGGCACAGTTTTGTTATGTGCATCTGGGAAAACAACTGGGAGATTTACTGCATTTTACGTAAAAATGTGCAGTAAACTTTTCTCTACCGAGCAGCATATAATTGTTCAGATTAACCTTCCTCTGGCACTTGGCAAACGCATTTTGCATTTGTCTTCTAAAATTTTAAGAATGGTTGATGTGTACTTTGTATATATTCTACTTTCATTGGTTATTTGTAAAAAAATGTATGTATATTTATTAAAATATTTGTTGCATTTCATATCAAGTTGTTTTTGTGGTCCGTGTTTTAAGGTATAAATGCAAAATATAGTGTAAACAAAGAAGCACACAAAATGCTCATATTATAAAACCTTCATAATAAATAAATACATAAGCTTGAAGTGGAGGCACATGTCGGATTTGTCTTGTACTTCTTAAGGACGCCACTTTGATTTTTACAGAACTGTGCAGTTTTACTAAAGTAAAAAAAACATTAAAACACACAAAATTGACATGTAATACAGACAGTTCTGATGTCCTATTATATCATTATTAATTTAAGATATAAATAACGAACAAACAAGAATTATTTTTGGGAGAAAAACTGAAAAGTTTAAATTAGTAACTGTAGTGGTCCTAAAGTGGTAGTAGTTCGTAGTAGTAGGTAGAAAAGTGGTGACAGTAGGTAGCAATCAAGAAAAAGTGGTTGGGATTAAGTGTCAGGGCAAATCCAAACAACAGGTTATAGACATACACCTATGAATGCGCTAGAAGGACAAATTGGTGCATTTTCACAAATAGAAACAACTCTGTTCTTGTTCACGTTTATAAATGACCCAGTATGTATCCAATCCAGTGAAGTAAAACAGAAAATACAGCCAGAATGTATAAGAATTTCAGAATTCTGTTGACAAAAAAACACTCTCAAGAGGCAATTTAAAATAAAATAAAAGAATTTATTAAACAGTTATATGTAAAAATATACGAGAAAAGAAACAAATGGGAAATAACTAAAAAAAATAGGCAATGCATTTAAACATATCCGGGTAGAATAGCTCAGGTAAGCACAAATCACGGTTTAATTAATTAAATACTAATAGTAAATTCATCCTGTACGCTGAAAAATAACATTTCAAATCAATAAAATTTAACAATGAAGGGGAAGGGAGGATACGTGTGAATAATGGGGTGGAATCAAAAGGGAAGGAAGTACAATTTCGGGCCCGAAGGTTTAAGGTTTCTGGTAGTGTGCCAAGCGGTGGTTGAGCATTACAGAGAGGATGGGTAGCACTATGTTTTCACATGATTTTGGTTTGTTTGTGTTTAGGGCTGAACAAGAATTATAAGGGAATTTGCAGAAAAGGGTGAGATCACAGGAAATCATATGAGGTTTTGGAAATTTATGCATACTTGTCTACTCTCCCGAAATTTCCGGAAGGCTCCCGAATGTCAGGGAGTCCTCCCGGAACAATAGGCATCCTACTGCATCTTTATGGAGACAGGGCTTAATGTGGTGATCACACCATTAAGCCCTGCCCCTGCTATGTAATGCCATGATTTTCAGCATTTCATAGCAGGGGGCGGGACCAAAATGACATGATTAGTCAAGCCCCACCCCCACATGCCCATCTCTTTCCCCTGAGCTCCCAGAGGCCAACAAGATTAGGTGCTTGGGAAGAGCCTTTGAGTTGTAAAACTCTCTATGGACTATTTGGTTATTGTAAAAGCTTAAAGTGCCTGAATTGAAGATAATCACAAAGAGCTTGCTTTGGTATATTAAGATATTAAGCTCAATAAAGTCAATCAAAATCCCTTTTAGTGTACCTCCTGGAAATTACCAGCTTGAATCAACATATTGTGATATCTCCTCCGCAAGCTCAGCCCTTGCACCACTTCATCTCCGGTGGACGGAGCACGGTGAGGCGTTCTGTTGGAATAAATATGACACAGCTGATTTACACAGTGACAGCCAGATAATGTTGGGTTGCACTGTGAAATATCCAATACCACACAAAGACAATGAGTGGCTAAATAAACACACCTCTTCACCACTTACTACTAAGTAATTATGCTATACATAAATAATATACATCAGGCTGTCTTTTGCCTTTTTATAAAGGACTGGCTTAAAAAAATAAGATACATATGCAAATTCTTTCCTTCATTTGCATAAATGATTCCCTGGGAAATCCTTTATTGATATCTATGTGGATGGCCTCTATGCATAAAGAACAAAATATTTAAAATGTCTTTATAGTTTCTGAGAGCTTCATTGAAACTCTGTCCAATGTTACCAAATTACAGATAAAAACATGTTTTCAATCAACAAATTGGTATGAAAACAGACTACTCTTAAAAGATCCACCGGTTCAAATTTAGAGGTGCAGTAAAGTATGGTAGTCTGCAAAACTTAGGAAAATCTAGAAGGTATGCAAATTCCCCATCCTCCTAATGGAAGGAAAGGTCTATCCACATTGTTTTCTCTCTTTCCCTTATCCAAAATTCCACCCCCTTTTATTCTATTATTAAACCCTGATATTTTACATATAATAATAGTTTGATAGGGTAACCATAATTATATTCATATAAAATAAATATTTTGTTGACAGGTAACATGAAGTTAAATATGTTATAATTAGAGATGCTCAGGTTGGTTCTCCGAGAACTGAGCCCATCCGAACTTCGCCAATCCGAGAACTAAGTCCAGCCGACACAGTACTTTTGCGCGCCCTCGGAAGTGAAAATAAGGCAAAACGTCATTGTTGCGTGGTCAGATCTCTCGAGTTTTGGATTCTATAAGTACTGCCCTCCATGGAGATCGGGCGCCATTTCACAGAGAGACACAGAAGGGGTAGCACGGTTCTTGTCAGTCTCTAGTGCAGTTGGACAGTTTCATATTTAAAACAGAAAGAGGAGGGGTGGCAGTTTTCTTAAAAGTCTCTAGTGTCATTCTACTGAGTTATAGCTGACACAGAAACAAGAGAGGTTCCATTGTTGTTGCCAGTCTACAGACTACATGCCATTGCTCTATTGTTAATTGCCATTGCTGAAATAGAAATAATAGGGCTGTCAGTGTTTTTCAAAATCTGCAGTCACATTGTACTGTGTTATTATAGCTCACACAGAAACAGGAGATGTGCCAGTGTTGTTGCCAGTCTAAAGTCAATGTGCCATTGCTCCAATGCTAATTGTCATTGCTGAAATAGAAATAATAGGACTGTCAGTGTTCTTCAAAATCTGCAGTCACATTGTACTGTGTTATTATAGTTCACGCAGAAACAGGAAAGGTTCCAATGTTGTTGCCATTCTACAGTCTACATGGCATTGCTCCATTGCTAGTTGTCATTGCTGAAATAGAAATACTGTGTACATTGTACTGTGTTATCAAAATGGATTCACAGCAGTACACAGAAGACCAGGAGCACCAAGCAGCTGCTGATGATAGTAATCCCTCTATGTCATGTGCTAAAGCCTATGTTAAAGTGAATAGTGTTTTTAAGTCAGAGAAACAAAAATTTAAAAAAACACCATTTACCTTGGTAAAGAAAAAAAGACGTTAACTGCAGAAAAAAATAAAATTGCAAACATGCCATTCTACACACGCAGTGGCAAGGAAAGAATCAGGCCTTCGCCTTTCTCTATGAGTGCTAGTTCTGCAAATGTCACTGAGGCGTTTTCTTGTAAGGTCAGCCATGACCAAGCAAGACCTTGTCATTCTGACTCAAAAAATGGTGTCCAAATACTTTTTGCTTGTAAATGTATGTTCGGATTCAGAAATGACACAAATTCCTGAGGAGAGTCTATCCACGAGTGCTAGGTGTAAGTCTGACCTTTCTGATTCTGTACCCATAAAGAAGATGCCTTTCAGCATTTCCGCAGATGTGTGGGTGAGCAGTCCAAGGGGTAAATGTATTAATCTCCAGATTCTTGAACTCCCACGAGTTCGGCGTCTTCAGCGCTTAAATTTAAAGCGGCGCTGCCTTGTAAAGGGAAACTTCCCTTTAGTGCTCAAAAGTACTTTTGTTTGGGTCAGTTTGAACTGGTCATTCAGAGTCAAATCATGTGAACAATGGGGTGGGGAAGTTTCCTCTCACCCTTTGTAAGGATCAAAAGAACTGGCCTATAACTTGCAAGGAACTGGAATATCATTAACCCTGGACCAATGAAGACCTCACTAAGAGTTGTAATCTGTACAAGCATGCTGGCTTTTGTTCTATCTCTTTGATCCTGGCAATGTGAGAGCATGGCTGCATTCATTGAACCTGGGTGAACCCTATAAGGAAGATGTAATGTATTTTGTGTTTTTATACTTTCCTGCTTTATTCTAAACATCTTTAATGTGTAACAATGGCTTGCTGTAAAATCCTGCTATATTTTGCAATTAAATACATTGTGCGTTGGAACCATAAGAATCGCATTGGACAATGTTTTTTTGTTAAGCGATAAAATTACTTTAATACCCTGTTTTGCTCACACAATAAACTTGGTGGTGTAGAGCTTTTTTAAAAATTACTGGGACGTGCAGGAGATGCTGTCTGTGGCCCGTAAAGTATCTGGACATTTACGGCATTCGGCAGCAGCATGTAGGAGATTGCAGCAGCTACAAGAGCAATTTAATTTGACTTGCCACCAACTGAAGCAAGAGGTGGTAACAAGGTGGAATTCCACCCTGTATATACTTCTGAGGATGGAGGAACAGCGAAAAGCCATCCACCCTTTCTCCACAAGCCATGACATTGGGGAAGGAGGGGGGATGTATTTTACTCAAGCGCAGTGGAGAATACTTTCCGTGTTGTTGTTAGGGTTCTGTTCACAACCACTTCCTTAATTACAGCCATGGAGCCAGACACGTGATATAAACGTTTAAACTGTTTATTGCAGTAAAGTAAAGTCCAGGTAAGGCAAAAATAAACAGTAACAGTTCAGGCTGAATGGAACAATGGATTTCCAGATCTTGGCAAACAAGCAGTAAATAATAAAGAAATGCATCAGATGACTTAACTGAAACCAGTTTGTAGTAGCAGCCAGAAACATGCAGGTAATCCAGGAACAGAGAGACACATGAGCAGGCTAGGAACATCACATGAACAGGCAAGAAAACTTCAATGACCAGCAAAGGATACAGGAATCAGCAGGCACATATAGGCCACAGACAGGTGTGGAGTGATTAACTAGCAGTGCAAGTTAACCCCTGACCGGAAAGGCTGAACAGCAGTACCCCAGGAGAATCACAGGCACTGCAGGGTAATATGCACACAGGGAAACTAGGCAAATAATAACACAGGGCAAAATGCACACAACGATACAAGGCAGATCATAACAGCAGGGTAATATGCACACAGGAAAACAAGGCAAATAATAACACAGGGCAAAATGCACACAAAGAAACAGGGCAGATCATAACATAGCCCCCCCTTTAAGGAGCGGATTCCAGATGCTCCATACATGCTCCTTTCAGATTTTTCTCCTCTTCTTTTTCTTTTTATAAGATCTCCCTGGAGACACAATTGGGCTCTTCTCTAATGGAGTACAGAGAAGACCCAATTCTTCAGAAGCAGAAGAATTGGCAAGTTCGTCCACTAACACTCTAGTATCCTCCAAAAATTCGGTTTCAGAGTCTGAGTCCCAGCCTAGAGTCGGAACAGGACTGTTAATTTTATGAGAAGATGGTGAAATGCCCATGAAGCCGGTAACCAAGGTTTGTTGTTTGTGATTGTTCTTTTTATTTTTTGAAGATATAGGCTGACCAATGGAAGCAACAGACATCGATGACTTGTGAATAAGCTTAGGTGCAGAAACACAGGCTGGAATGGAAACAGAAGAACTATGACCAGGAAACTCAACTGTTGATGGAGAGTACTTCTTGCACACAGCGTTAACAAAGTCCATGGTATTATGGATAATGGGGTTATCAGAATTTAAAAGGGAGAAGGCCCAGGTCTGTGGCTCCCCTCTAAAATTCATGATCATAAAACTCACTTGGTTAAATTGGCTGGCAAAGTAATCTGGCGAGTCTTGAAACAGTTTCATGGTAAGCTGAAGAACCGAAATAAACTGTTTGATGTCTCCATCAAAGAAGACTGGAGGAGGATCTGATGACTTGGAAGAGGCATCTGGGCATTCTGGCTCACTAGGAAACTCTGGGGAGTCTTCAACTTGAGCAGCAGTCTCTGGAGAATCCCTCATTGGGATGGCAGAGCATAAGTCCCCGACTGGGACGGCAGAACAGGAGTCCCCGAGTGGGACGTCAGAGCAGGAGTCCCCCACTGGGACAGCAGAGCATGAGCCCCCACTGGGACAGCAGAGCATGAGTCCCCCACTGGGACGGCAGAGCATGAGTCCCCCACTGGGACAGCAAGCTGGGCACATTGGATGGATTGCCCAAACTGAGCACACCACTTGGACTGGACAGCACTATGGGGAGCCGCAGAGCAGACAGCACTGTGAGGAGCCGCAGAGCAGACAGCACTGTGAGGAGCCTCAGAGCAGACAGCACTGTGAGGAGCCGCAGAGCAGACAGCACTGTGAGGAGCCACAGAGCAGACAGCACTGTGAGGAGCCGCAGAGCAGACAGCACTGTGAGGAGCCGCAGAGCAGACAGCACCAAGTGGTAACTCGGGCTGAACCGCATGGACTGGCAACTCGGGCTGAACCGCATGGACTGGCAACTCGGGCTGAACCGCATGGACTGGCAACTCGGGCTGAACCGCATGGACTGGCAACTTGCGCTGAACCGCATGGACTGGCAACTCGGGCTGAACCGCATGGACTGGCAACTCGGGCTGAACCGCATGGACTGGAAACTCGCGCTGAACCGCATGGACTGGAAACTCGCGCTGAACCGCATGGACTGGCAACTCGGGCTGAACCGCATGGACTGGCAACTCGGGCTGAACCGCATGGACTGGAAACTCGCGCTGAACCGCATGGACTGGCAACTCGGGCTGAACCGCATGGACTGGCAACTCGGGCTGAACCGCATGGACTGGCAACTCGGGCTGAACCGCATGGACTGGCAACTCGGGCTGAACCGCATGGAACCGGGCCCTCTCTGGAGCAGACTGGAGGGACAGGGCCCTCTCTGGAGCAGACTGGAGGGACAGGGCCCTCTCTGGAGCGGACTGGAGGGACAGGGCCCTCTCTGGAGCGGACTGGAGGGACAGGGCCCTCTCTGGAGCGGACTGGAGGGACAGGGCCCCCTCTGGAGCGGACTTTAAGGGCAGCGCCCCCTCTGGAGCGGACTGTTAGGGCAGCGCCCCCTCTGGAGCGGACTGTAACGGCAGCGCCCCCTCTGGAGCGGACTGTGAGGGTAGCGCCCCCCTCTGGAACGGACTGTGAGGGCAGCGCCCCCTCTGGAACGGACTGTAGCTCAGGAACAACGACAGCAGCTTGTGACTCAGAACTGGAGGCCGCGGCTGAAGACTCGGAACCGGGCAGCACAGTGGCAGGAGACTCGGGTGCAACAGCTGCACTAGGAGACTCAGGACCGGACACAGTGACAGCAGGCTCAGGTCCGGACACAGTGGCAGCAGGCTCAGGACCGGACACAGTGGCAGCAGGCTCAGGACCGGACACAGTGGCAGCAGGCTCAGGACCGGACACAGTGGCAGCAGGCTCCAAGCTGGAGGCAGATGATGTGACCTCAGAGCTGGAGGCAGATGATGTGACCTCAGAGCTGGAGGCAGATGATGTGACCTCAGAGCTGGAGGCAGATGATGTGACCTCAGAGCTGGAGGCAGATGATGTGACCTCAGAGCTGGAGGCAGATGATGTGACCTCAGAGCTGGAGGCAGAGGCTGGCACCTCGGAACAGGAGGCAGAGGCTGGCACCTCGGAACAGGAGACAGAGGCTGGCACCTCGGAACAGGAGACAGAGGCTGGCACCTCGAAACAGGAGACAGAGGCTGGCACCTCGGAACAGGAGACAGAGGCTGGCACCTCGGAACAGGAGACAGAGGCTGGCACCTCGGAACAGGAGACAGAGGCTGGCACCTCGGAACAGGAGACAGAGGCTGGCACCTCGGAACAGGAGACAGAGGCTGGCACCTCGGAACAGAAGACAGAGGCTGGCACCTCGGAACAGGAGACAGAGGCTGGCACCTCGGAACAGGAGACAGAGGCTGGCACCTCAGAGCTGGTAACTGGGGTTGGCAAATTGGGTCTCATGCCAGGGAGCAGAATAGGTGAAGTATAAACAAATCCAGAATGCTGAGAAGTAACAACAGAAGATGGTTTGGTAGGCTGTCGTGGTCTGCGGAGAGGAAGGCTTGTAAGAAGTGTATATTACTTGCACAGTAGAGACACAGTTTGTTGGTTATTCTGCGCCGTCGCTCCGCTTCGGTCAGGTGGGGGCGTGGACCACCTGTGAACCGGGCATCTGTTACACTGTAGTTGTTAGTTAAATGCAAATTTGTCATAGTACTATTAAGATGTGCTGGCAGCACAGTTTCAGCAGCAGACAGAGTTGTCTGAAACAAATCAACAGTATTGGATTTCAGAGAAACAGATTCTGATAGTCTTCTGAGTGGGTCCAAAAGTATAGCAGAAAATTGAGCCAGCTGAGAGCGTAACAAAATTATGTCAGTTTGCAGACACTGAAGCAGAGGCTGTTCAGCCAATTGTAGAGCAGACATGTTTGCAAGGAGAAAACAAATAAAATCAATTGCAATGAGAGTTCCAGGTGAAATCTGAAGCAGGGTTTTTTCGCATGACTCCAAGGCTTTCTTTTTGGCTGGTCATTCTGTTAGGCTTCTGTTCACAACCACTTCCTTAATTACAGCCATGGTGCCAGACACGTGATATAAACGTTTAAACTGTTTATTGCAGTAAAGTAAAGTCCAGGTAAGGCAAAAATAAACAGTAACAGTTCAGGCTGAATGGAACAATGGATTTCCAGATCTTGGCAAACAAGCAGTAAATAATAAAGAAATGCAGCAGATGACTTAACTGAAACAAGTTTGTAGTAGCAGCCAGAAACATGCAGGTAATCCAGGAACAGAGAGACACATGAGCAGGCTAGGAACATCACATGAACAGGCAAGAAAACTTCAATGACCAGCAAAGGATACAGGAATCAGCAGGCACATATAGGCCACAGACAGGTGTGGAGTGATTAACTAGCAGTGCAAGTTAACCCCTGACCGGAAAGGCTGAACAGCAGTACCCCAGGAGAATCACAGGCACTGCAGGGTAATATGCACACAGGGAAACTAGGCAAATAATAACACAGGGCAAAATGCACACAACGATACAAGGCAGATCATAACAGCAGGGTAATATGCACACAGGAAAACAAGGCAAATAATAACACAGGGCAAAATGCACACAAAGAAACAGGGCAGATCATAACAGTTGTGCAAGGTGTTGAAACCGTTTGAAGTAGTCACCTGTGAAGTGAATTCCGACACTGCTAGCTTGAGCCAAGTGATTTCCTTAATTAGACTTTTGGAAAAGCAACTTGAGAAACTGAAGGAGGAGATGAAACTAAGCAATTACATATTAAGTATGTCAGACAAGTACTTTATTCGCTTCACCAAGATCAAGAGATATCAGAATCTTGAAATTGGTTCACTACATTTTGGCAACTGTGCTTGATCCTAGTTTTAAGACCTATGTCTTCTCTTTGTTTCCAACTAATCAAGATCTCAAAAGATGCAAAGAGCTTTTGATGAGCAAGATAACAGCTCAAGTGTTACGTGACAGGACGGCGTCTTCTCCTACAGTTTCTCACTTAACTGCTGCTAGAAAAAAACTTAGCTTTTCCAAGAGACCCAGGGATGATGCCAATGAGTCAGCACAACATTTTGACATCAGGGGGTAAATGTATTAACATGCGGGTTCTTCAACATCCGCGAGTTCAGCGTCTTCGGCGATTAAATTTAAAGCGGCTCTGCATTGTAAAGGGAAGTTTCCCTTTACAATGCAGCGCCGCTTCAAATTTAATCGCCGAAGACGCTGAACTCGCGGGTGTTGAAGAACCCGCATGTTAATACATTTACCCCCTGGTCTGGTCTAAAAGAATTGACCAAAAAACGTAACACCTCTAACTCCACCTGATCTTACTATCAACATTCAAAGGATCGTGGAGGGTTATTTTAAAGACAGCATAGAAATATCAGACAGTCCCTTTACATACTGGGAGGAAAAAAGGGAATTTGTAGACCCATGAACCAACTCGCTTTCCACTACCTAAGCTGCCCACCCTCCAGTGTGTACTCGGAAAGAGTTTTCAGCACAGCCGGGAACCTTGTCATTGATCAACATAGGAGGCTACGTTCTCATAGTGAGTAAAAGATGATGTTTATCAAAATGAACTACAATTTCCACGAGGAAGACCTTTCCTGCCAATTACATCAAAGTACAAAGTCTTCTCTAATGGTGAATTCCAGTGGGATGAATTAATAATGTGTGGGGATGATGTACACACAAATTAGGGTGAGGATGAGGCTGAGGATGATGACAACAACATCTTGCCACAGTAGAGTTCATTAACAGCACTGTTAGCTTAGGTGCTTTAAGGCCATTGTTAGCTTGTTTTCTGAGGGCCCAAACAAGTCAAGCACGTCAGGCACAAAAGTGGCACTCTTTGTCGCCGAAGGGCTTGGTTTGTTAAAGTGTGCATGTCCTTTTTAAGATCCAACATAAGGGTGGGTGGGAGGTCCCAAGGACAATCCCATCTTGTACCACTTTTCCTTTCAGCTACCGCTATGTGCCAGTGTTACCTAGATGTTTTAGTAACAAAGAACAACGTTGCTTGCAGAAGTAATGTAAGCTTGAATGTCTAAATAGACATGTATATGTGTTACTCAAACCTTCAACTTTGCTGCTGTTTCATCAGTATTGCACAAACTGTTTGTAATCTGCATTTTACATCAAGGGTACCGGGCTATGTTTTAATTTTTTTGGTACTGGGGCCGATTCTAAGCTCAGTGATGACCTTGTTTTCTGCTGTGAATGTTAATGGCTCTTTTTAGTGCATTGTCTGGTACAAAATCTAATATACTCATGTCAGAGTGATTCAACCAATTTTTGGACAACTGGCAGATTTACCCTTCTGAAGTTTGCTTTCAATCATCCTTTCAATTGCTTATCTCTTGTACATGTAACCACATACTTTGTTTCCACTGTGTTCCCCATCTCCAACTGTGTTATAGGAGTGCTCTGGGTGACGGTGATCTCCTCATATTCATCCTCCAAAGCTTACTCTGCAGGGGCCGGTGACACACCCATCTGCTCTCTCAGGTCTTTTAGCTGATTTTTAAACTGGACATGTGTCACGTACCAGTAGGGTTAAAACCGGATCCTAGTAGTTCAGCCGGGATTGGCGTTACTCTCGCCAGGGGCGCGGAGTCTAACAAGTGAAAGGTGTTCACCAGTGATTCCCGCAAGGGAATATGGGCTTTTGCGGCTTCCACTTGCAGGTCGCGGTCCCCTAAGGAAGTTCCCAGTGAACCACAATAGAGAGAGCGTAGAAGTAATTAGGAATAAACTTGCCACTTGATATTGATGATGCCGGTAACTTGGGAGTGGAAATAGCAGGAAGGTACTGCAACGTAGATACTCGGAAGTTGGTTTGCAGAAGTAGAATATAGTTGCCACTTGTGGGTGCTGACCGGAGCTTCGGTAGCGTAGCCACCTAGAGGTGGTGTTCCCGGAGGGATAGCGGCTTGGAAACTCGGAGAGGAGCAAAAACACGGGAGCTGTATCCAATACTAGAGTCAGGGACTGACTGAAAGAACCAGCATTGAGTTCTGGTCATAGGGTTTAGATATAGTGCAGTTCCTATTAGGCAGCCAATAGAGGGCAGTGAGAGCACAGAAAAGGGCTAGACAGCTCTGCGCATGCGCAGAACACTGAGCACTGAACGGAAGAGGGGAACAGACAGCGCTGGACGGTGGCAGCGGCGTGGAACCAGGTAAGTGAGTTTTGCTTAACAGGGGGGATCCTGGTGGAGGAGGCCTCCGGAATCAGCGGGGACAGGCGGGAGACAACGGGAGTCCGGCGTGTGACAGTACCTCCCCCTTTAAAGGTGGGCACTGAACACCTAGGACCTGGTTTCTTCGGAAATCTGGAATGAAATTTTTTCAGCAGAAGAGGAGCACAGATGTCTGCAGCCCGTACCCAGGAGCGCTCTTCGGGGTCGTACCCTTTCCAGTCAACTAGATACTTGATTGTTCCCCTAGAACTCTTGGAATCCAGAATATGGCTGATCTCGAATTCATCAGTTTGTTGGAGGGAAAGAGTAGTAGATGTAACTGGCACAGTGAATCGATTAATGATGAGCGGTCTCAATAGGGAAATATGAAAGGCATTAGCAATACGCAGAGTGGATGGTAGTCATAACTTAAAACAAACCGGACTGATTACTTGAATGATCCTATAAGGACCAATGTAGCGAGGAGCCAGTTTCATACAGGGTACTTTAAGACGAATATTCTTTGTAGATAACCATACCTTGTCGCCAATCTTCAACAGAGGAACAGCTCTGCGTTTCTTATCTGCCGCTAACTTGTAGCGAGTGGAGGATTTTTTAAGAGCCTTCCGAACTCGAGACCAGATGGATAGAAAGTCCTGCTGAAGGGTGTTAACTGCTGGCACTTGGGTGGGAGGGAGGGCTGAAAATTCTGGCATGCGAGGATGGGGCCCAAATACCACGGAGAAGGGAGTGGATGATGTGGGTTCATGAAAGGAATTATTGTGAACAAATTCCGCCCAGGGTAATAAATCCACCCAATTCCTCTGATTGGCGGAGGAAAATATCCTGAGAAACGTTTCAAGATCTTGGTTTACCCTTTCCGTCTGGCCGTTGGTCTGGGGATGATACGCGGAAGAGAATTTCAGACGGATGCCCAGAAGATGACAGAGGGACCTCCAGAATTTCCAGACAAACTGCACCCCACGATCCGAGACAATTTCAGCGGGACAGCCATGTAGTCAGAAAATCTCCTTTATGAAATGTTGAGCCAGACATACTGAGGACGGAAGACCGATGAGTGGAACGAAGTGTGCCATTTTAGAGAAGCGGTCCACAATGACCCAGATGGTATTGAATTTATTAGCTGGGGGTTAGTCATTGATAAAATCCATGCTAATATGAGTCCACGGTTTGGTAGGTAGTGGAAGCGGGTGGAGTAGCCCCTGTGGGACTTGGCGGGGGGTTTTGTTTTGAGCACAGGTAGGACAGGCAGCTACAAAATCTTTAACTTCGGAGTGGAAATTGGGCCACCAGTACTGTCGAGAGAGTAATTCTGACATTTTACGGGAGCCAAGATGACCTGCAAATCGTGAAGCATGGGACCACTGTAGGAGACTTCTCCGTAAATGAGGAGGAACAAATGTTTTCCCCTGAGGGGGAATAGGGGCTGGAGTTGTTGAAAATAATTTTAGACATTTAGAGTCCAAGATAGGACGTTCCGGCAAAGTGTCTGCTCCCAAAATTCCTGGAAAAGCCCGAGATAATGCATCCGCCTTCTTATTTTTTATTCCGGGTTTGAAAGTGACCCGCAGATCAAATCGGGTAAAGAAAAGCGACCAGCGGGCTTGACGTGGATTCAGGCATTGGGCTGTCTGGAGATAGAGTAGATTTTTATGATCCGTGAAGATCGTAACTGGATGACGAGCCCCCTCCAGAAGATAGCGCCACTCGTTTAGGGCCAACTTCATGGCCAGAAGTTCTTTGTCCCCGATGGCGTAATTACTCTCTGCTGGCAGGAATTTGCGGGAGAAGAATGCACATGGATGGAACCTGCCTTGGGAGTTTTTTTGAGAAAGAACTGCCCCCACACCGGCGGAGGATGCATCCACTTCTAGAAAGAAAGGAAGAGAAATATCGGGTTGCTGGAGGATAGGTGCCGAGGAAAAGGCTCTTTTGAGAGAGTGGAAAGCTTCTAACACTTCTGGGGTCCAAACATGTGGTGTCGCTCCTTTTCGGGTAAGAGCTATCAGAGGTGCCACAATAGAGGAATAACTAGCAATAAACCATCTATAATAATTGGAGAAACCCAGGAAACGTTGAATGGCTTTGAGTGTGGTTGGTTGGGGCCAGTCGATTATAGCACGAACTTTCCCGGGATCCATTTGTAGGCCTGATCCAGACACTAAATAGCCCAGGAAAGGCAATTTAGAGGCCTCGAAAATGCACTTTTCCATCTTGCAGAATAAACGGTTGATGCGTAATCTGGAAAGAACTTCAGCCACATGTAGGTGATGAGAGGAAAGGTCTCTGGAGAATATTAGGATGTCGTCTAGATATACCACTACATAGGAATATAGCAAATCACGGAAGATTTTGTTAAAAAAGCTTTGAAAAACAGCAGGAGCGTTGCATAGGCCGAACGGCATTACTAGGTATTCGTAATGACCGTCCCGTGTATTAAAAGCCGTCTTCCACTCATCCCCAGAGTGTATCCGAATCAGGTTGTATGCACCCCGGAGATCGAGTTTAGTGAAGATCCTCGCACCCTTAATGCGATCGAATAGCTCGGGGATCAAAGGAATAGGGTCGCGGTTTTTAATAGTGATGGTGTTCAAGTCTCTGTAGTCAATGCAAGGACGGAGTGCTCCATCCTTCTTCTTCACAAAGAAAAACCCAGCTCCGGCAGGTGATGAGGAAGGTCTAATGAGGCCGCGTTGCAGATTTTCCTTGATGTAACGTGTAGTAGCCTCTGTCTCGGGTAGTGAGAGCAGATAGACTCTGCCTCGAGGAGGGGTTTTCCCCGGAAGGAGATCGATGGGACAGTCCCAAGGTTGGTGGGGTGGTACACGCTCGGAAGAGACTTTAGAGAAGACATCCACAAATGAAGAATACTGGTGCGGTAGGATAACAGTAGTGGGTTCTGGAATTTGCGTGAAGCCGAGAGGCTTGACCGGTGTCAGGCAGTGGTGAGAGCATGCTGGACCCCATGCGGTGATTTGTGATGAAGGCCAATCCAGATGGGGTGAATGTAGATGGAGCCATGGTAATCCAAGGATGATTGGGCTGATGGTCAATGGCAGGACGAGAAAGGAAATTTTTTCCCAGTGGAGGGCCCCCACTTGCATGGAGATAGGTTTGGTACGTCTAAGAATACTGCCGTGAGGGAGACGGAAGCCATCGATGCCAGTAGTGGCCATGGGCCTCCTCAGCGCAACAGTGGGCAGCGCAAGTTGTGTTACTAGCGATTGTGATATAAAGTTTTCAGCTGCTCCTGAATCCAACAAGGCCTTGGACGACCTGGGCCCTGAAAGTAGATGCAAGGTGACAGGAAAGGAACAAGTTAGGTCTGGAAAAGAAGTTGGAGAGGAAGTAAGAGTCCCCAGACTGACCTCTCCAGTGCAGGCTAGGGTTTGTCGTTTCCCGAACGCCGGGTGCAAGAAGCCAGGAGGTGACCAGAATCTCCACAATATAGGCATAATTTGTTTTTCATCCGTCTCTCCCTTTCATCCGGAGTTAAACGGGAGCGCCCCAGTTGCATAGGTTCGTCCGTAGACGTGGGTGGCTGAAAGCGAGGAGCTAGCCGAAGGGTAGCACGTCTAGGAAAGTCTTTCTCGGACGATCTTTCCCGAAGATCTACCCGGTTGCAGAGAGAAATTAATGCATCTGAAGTGGAAGGTAATTCTTGAGTCGAAAGGGCATCCTTGATTTTCTCTGACAGCCCTTGCCAAAAGGCAGTGACAAGCGCCTCATCATTCCACTGGAGTTCGGAGGATAGAGTCTGAAACTCAATAACGTATTGAGCCACAGACCGTGAGTTCTGACGGAGTCTTAGGATGCTTGTAGCGGCAGATGTCACTCGTCCTGGTTCGTCAAAAATCCTCCGGAATGCTGAGGTGAAGGCTGTAACATCGTTGAGGAGTTCGTCATTACGCTCCCTCAGAGGAGAGGCCCATGCTAGGGCTTGGCCGGATAGAAGTGAGACCATGTAGGCCACTTTTGACCTGGAGGTAGGAAAATTCTGAGGTAATAACTCAAATTGGATGGAGCATTGATTTAAAAAACCACGGCAGGAGTTAGGGTCACCATCGAATTTGGAGGGAGTTGGCAAACGCAGAGAGGAAGCAGCTGCAGAAGGACCCTCAGCTACTTGTGATTGTGGTTGAATAGCCGGCTGAGGCGGAGCCACCTGTAGTGCATCTAAACGGGTAGCCAGAGTTTGCAGACATTGTAACAGTTGCATCTGAACCGCATCTTGGCGCTCCACTCTTCCAACCAAGTGTTGAAGCATATCCTTGGCGGAAGGTTCTCTATCAGGATCTGACATGGCTGGTTCTTAGTGTCACATACCAGTAGGGTTAAAACCGGATCCTAGTAGTTCAGCCGGGATTGGCGTTACTCTCGCCAGGGGCGTGGAGTCTAACAAGTGAAAGGTGTTCACCAGTGATTCCCGCAAGGGAATATGGGCTTTTGCGGCTTCCACTTGCAGGTCGCGGTCCCCTAAGGAAGTTCCCAGTGAACCACAATAGAGAGCGTAGAAGTAATTAGGAATAAACTTGCCACTTGATATTGATGATGCCAAAAATGTTCAGCGACGTTGCCACTTGGGAGTGGAAATAGCAGGAAGGTACTGCAACGTAGATACTCGGAAGTTGGTTTGCAGAAGTAGAATATAGTTGCCACTTGGGGGTGCTGACCGGAGCTTCGGTAGCGTAGCCACCTAGAGGTGGTGTTCCCGGAGGGATAGCAGCTTGGAAACTCGGAGAGGAGCAAAAACACGGGAGCTGTATCCAATACTAGAGTCAGGGACTGACTGAAAGAACCAGCATTGAGTTCTGGTCATAGGGTTTAGATATAGTGCAGTTCCTATTAGGCAGCCAATAGAGGGCAGTGAGAGCACAGAAAAGGGCTAGACAGCTCTGCGCATGCGCAGAACACTGAGCGGAAGAGGGGAACAGACAGCGCTGGGCGGTGGCAGCGGCGTGGAACCAGGTAAGTGAGTTTTGCTTAATAGGGGGATCCTGGTGGAGGAGGCCTTCGGAATCAGCGGGGACAGGCGCCGGCTCCCGGGGAGACAACGGGAGTCCGGCGTGTGACAACATGTTTTTTGTCCTGCCTCAGGGCCTCCTCTGTATTTTTCTTCTGAAGCGCAGTGTATCTCTCGTATAAAAGCAATCTTAAATCCAGGATATCATCCGGTGGGTCACGTTTTAATTTAAGTACGGTCTCCTCAACTGCATCTATATATTGCTTTAAATCTCTGTTCAATGCAGCGTATTCCAAGATGATGGATTCCATGCTGCCCACATGTTCTGTGTCACAGTCTGTCTGAAGGAGATCTAATGCCACTCCAGTTGTAATATCCATTCCTGTTTCTACATAAGTTTGGCAGTTTTTCAGGGATAAGAGGGAAGTATCCAGAGAGGAGAAGAGATTGAAGATGCAGCACGAGCAGACATGGTTTAATAATGTAGAGTTCATTGACAGCACTGTTGGGGAGTTGGGTATGGCATATCGATGCTGAGTACCCGGATAACACTTACACTTACATCTTCACTCCGAAAGTCTCCTTCCCGACACAGTATGAATGCCGACTGTTGTAAATTGCGACTACAACCAATAGCGATGTTAGAAGAAGCCCCCGCCAGTTAATGACATCACTGACAAACACGTCGGTATTATCGCTGCTGTTAAGGGGATAATGTAAGTATGTGGCAATGTACAATGTAGTTTACAAAGGCTTCTACATTGTACATCGCCGCATACTTACATTACCCCCTTAACAGCAGCAAAAAAAAAAAAAAGAGCAGTAGAGGATGTAGGTCTGGAAGAAGAATGATTTGAATCTCCATATTCCAGGGGTTCTTACTGGAAGATGAAATGCATTTGTACTTCTATTATTTTCAAACTTATTCTTGGTCCAACCCCTATTTTGCCATCTAGCAGACTTTACATGATTATATTAAGAATAAAAAAGGTTGAGGATTTAGGTAGAAATGGTTTCTTATTGATTTTGAGTCCCCTTGGTATAAGTTGTTCTGCCACATATTTTTCTAATGTGACTATCTCCCACCAGAGGCAATTCTCTTTAATCTTTAATCAAAACTTTCTCCAATGTTGACATAACATTCTCCAAATCCTCATCACTGGTGTCATTAATCACAGGCCCTTTGGTAAATATATTCTCAGCCATAGCTGACCTTTTTGTTCTATGAGAGAACATCTTGATGCTCACCTGATGAGCCAATGGAAAAAAACAATAGCAAAATAAAAACTATAGCAGGAGTAGGCGCTCATGTTATACACAAAGCTGCCCAAAATATACAGGAAAAGCCACCTGGAAATTAATATTAGTGAGGTTAATAATAATGTAGGAACAAAAAAGAGCAAAATTATGTGATTTTAGCATATTTTAGCTATTTTTCTAAAAAATACGGATCCAAAACCAAAAACCAAAACACGCAAGGGCGGTTTTGCCGAAACAAAAACCAAAACAAGGGGGTCAGTGAACATCTCTAGTTATAGTATTCTGTGTCAAAACTCTGTATCCAACTAATTTATCATTTAAATTCTGATAATTTAATTCCAGTTGAAAATGTGTTTGTGCAACTTTAAATATGTTTTATCAAAAATACCATATGCTTCTTAAATTGGGATAATACATTTGATTTTAATTTTCTTCCTTTTGTTCTCCTTTTTGTATTAGTAAGAAATCTAATTTTTATTGCAACACATTAAGGAATAACACTCCATAACATCTGATCCCACTCTGGTGCCCTTGTTACCCTTGTTAAACCAGGGAAGGAAGCATACTGTGAGGCGGAACTCCATATGGGAGGGAGAAGTGAGGGGTGTTTGAAGTGAAGTCAGCAGTAAGCATAGACATGACAGGATACATTGATGATGGGATGAGAGAGAACCAGTGCAGGCCTTTTATAGAGGGCTATAATTATTTATGATATCCTCTTAATCTGCAGGGAAGACAAATTATATGAGAGGCATCAGAAATGCTACATAAAAATATATATTTATTTAATAGATTTCTCTTTTTCCAATTCTTTATTTTATAAAAATTAGAGAAAATTAACATTATTACTATTTTAAATAGTATATTCTTTCAAACATAATTATATATTGCTAATTAGAAACGTTTACTGATATTAATCTTAATACTAACATTTTTAAAATTGAAAAAAAACTATATTAAAAAAATCTACAGTACATAGTCTCCATATAAACCACAGCTTATATTAAGCAGTATCCTTTCCGTACATTTACATACACATATAGTCATGTGAAACATATGTCCTGTACACAGCGGAAACATTGGGGTGGTGTAGGAGCAGTCTCTCATTTCTGTCGCATTTTACAGGAAAGTGAAAATCAGTAAATTGCTGACAAACCTAACATTTCATTTTCACTGCACATTCATAATCAGAACACCACTAGCATATATCAAAGAGTGTGGGTTATAGCTAGTACAGTAATATTCAAGACATGGAAGTTATGTTCAATGAAGTAGTCATGCAAGAGTGGAAAGGATGTATGTTTTTAATCAAGCTTGTAAGTGTTATTAGGTACACGTTAATTTAGGTTAAATAGCTCTGTTTCATTGTTTGTTAATCATGCCTAAAGTGGATTTGTTTAACATGTAAGGTTTTTCCACAAATGCAGACTAAATTAATCTAATTAAGTTTCTTCTTGAATATTGTAACATTTAAGACATGGGTAAACAAGGAATTGTGTGTGTGTAGGAGTATCTAATAAGAAGTTTTGTGAAAGAACAGAATCAGTCAGACAATAGGGGGAAATGTATTAACAATCAGTTTGTTCAGCGGTTTTAACACATTCACACAAAGGCAAACTGCTGAATTTAATATTCAGTTGCTTGGAAGACGAAAAGCCAAACTGCTGGCGATGTGTGGCTGGTTTCAAACTCCTAAATGGGTTTAGAGCAAACAGGGTCGGATTAACCCGAGGTCTAACTGGGCTACAGCCCAGGGGCCTCGGGCATCCATGGGGCCCTTGAAGGTATTCAGAAGCATACTTGAGGTCGCCCCCGGCCCGATCAATGCTGCTGTGCCCGTCACTGTAGTCCTTTCCCGTCCTTCCCCGGCGCTCCTTAGGAGATCTCTGAGACTCATAGTCTCACTCTCACGGTGCGCTGTAAGGAGCTTACAGCACGCCGCGGAAGGACGGGGAAGGACTATAGTGACAGGAGAACAGAGAGGTAATCGCTAAGGGGAGACGTGATGTGCAGCTCACAGGGGAGGCCTTATGGGGGGGGGGGGGCTCGCAGGGGGGCCTCACGGGGGAATGGAGGCCCTCTTAGCCCAGGGGCCTCCATTCCCTTGATATGGCCCTGAGGGCAAACCTGCTGGTAAAGCTGGATGGCAAACATTTAAGCCTGGTCCTCAAGGGAAAGACCTGAAAAAAAATTGGGCCCCCCATTTAGAGATTCTCGGCCCAATGCTAAGTAGGCCCCTCTTTGGTACCCCTTACTGGTGGGTATCAGGGTTAAAATGTTTAAAATAGTGGCATCTCTTGTGGCACTACAAGTGCGAGCATGCATTGGGGCAACAGTGCATACTTGCATTTTAAGTGCCACAAGAGCAGTCACTACAAGTGTTGGCCCCCTTAGGACAAAATAAAAACAACTGAACCCTTCCTTAATTTTATTAAAATAAAACTGTGCCCCCTTAGTATAAGAGATATTGAAAATGTGACCCTTTAGAATAATAGATATAGAAATATGCCCCTTTAGTATAATTAATATATTTGAATATTTTATATTAACCAGGAGCACCAGGAGTGGTTCAGTGCTACTTAACTTTGAGCTGGGCATCTGTAGGAACAGGGCCCAAATGTGTGTTCGGACCCTTCCTAGAGGACCTGGCGCAATCGTGACTAGTACAAGCTATTAAAGAAGGGATGTATCTTTATATATTTTTATACGTTGTGACACGCAAGATAGCTTAAACATCATGTGGTTTGAGCTATCTCGCCTATCACCTCTTTTTCCGGAGGAATTTCTGCCATTTTCTCTGGTTTGGTAAACTGCAGTGTCATAAATTTTACACATTGTAATAATTACATGTAAAAAAAAATCAGGACAACAATGTCAAATGTGGCGTTTGAAAAATAGGTTTTTCAGAAGTTTGAAAATAGCCAATAAAATTGCTGAAAAATACTGTGGTTTATCAAAATTTCCTCCAATAACTCTTACTCCAGATCCATTGGGCATTTTGGGATGTTAACCAGAAATGGTAGCAATCCTATGTGGGAACACCATTTAACAATTTAATGTATGAACTTCTTTTTATATAGAACTGTGTTTGATGCCAAAATCTTCCCACATAGTCAAACAGGATAATAACATTACTATTCTGTGTAAGGGGACCCTACTCCTTCCACTAACACTTAGGTTTTTGGCCTCCTGCTTGTCTCCATTGTTCCTCACATGATGACACTGTCCTTGTCACATGCAACATAATCACATGACAGGTTACTGTCTCTCACAAGATTAACACACTTACCTTATACAATACTCTGTACAGCTCATACTTGCCAACTTTTAGGATCCTAGAGGTCAGATCCTGGTGCTGATTGTGGGGGGTGGGGAGAGGCTGTGTGGAACATGTCATTAAGCCCTGCCCCCCACTGCTCAAATGCCACGATTCACGGTATAATACAGCCTGGAGTGGCACTAAGATGAAGCGATTCACTGTGAATTTTGTCATTATGTCCTCCCCTGCACTTCACAAGAGAAGTGGCCTAGATGCAGGAGGTAACACTGCTCTCCTGGGAGTCCAGAAGAACTCCTACAAATTTGGGACTATCCCAGACAGTCCGGGAGAGTAAGCAACTATGGTGCTGCTGTGAATATTAAAAAGATCAGATTGGAGACTTACGGTGGGCGGGCATCCAGTATGGCCACTTTTTGAATGACTCCTCATTCAGATCATTTATCCTATACTATCCTCTAAGTTTGGCCAGCAAATTCTACTGGAATTTGACTCTCCTGACTGTGCTAGTAGCCGAGGATATCTGTCTGGTCCTTATAAACTTGGAGGACTTTTTATTTCCCCAGAGTCCAGCCACACCATAGTGGCCCCGGTATCAGTTTTCCGCCATGCCAGGAACAGCATATCTAAGTGGAGGAGGGGGCCTATAACCTCCATGATTAACATCAGTATCTGGCCACTACCTTGTGTGGCAGAGGTTTAAACAGCCTCATCAAATTTATTACTGCTTTTAAGCAAATTTTAGTTGGACATATCCTGCACTCCTGCCCGTACCTGATTTTTGAGGGTGTACTTACCGGATCTGGGCCAGACTACAATTGTAATTGATATTGTGGAATCTTTGATGAGTGTCTCAAGAGGCTCTTTATGTGTGTGAGCGGCATATTGGACCCATGATATTCCAGCCCCAGCAGAGTGAACACCATTGGGAAATTACTGGCAGCTGTTCTGTTGACAGGCGGATCGTGTGATTGACAGTTGGTGCTGCTAGCTCCAAGGCAGGGAGATCATCCTTCACAGTGTGCTGGACTCATATTGTAGCTGCATGTCTCTAAATACACTGCATTATTTACCTGGTGTTGGGACTGCTCATAACTCTTCAGCCACCTCCCTGCTCTCATTAGTCATTCCCTGAGTGCAGTGTGAAATACGTCTGAGGGCTGAATGTGTTGCAGGGTCTTTGCTTCTCTGTAAATTGGACTGACTACCCCTTCGCTCCACGTTCTTTCTACATTCAAGTACAATTACCATATGTTATCCACTGAGTGGGGGACATTGGTTTGCAGTCCAAGACAGACGTTCATAGCTCACTAATAGTTTATCAATCCTAAGTTTACAAGCTACGGTGACTTTGAACTCAGGACCAGTTACCCAAACCCATAGGTAGTAGTGGAGAACCTCCTGCTGATTTCAAATCCTTACTGTTGAAGTTGTATTTATAATAATAAAAGAATTTATTGTGAGCAACCTGATTTACAATGCTATTATATATTATTGTATATATATATATATATTATTGAAGAATTGCTGGTAAAATACTGTGAAAAAGCTAGGAACTATATCTTGTGCAAATATCTGTTTTTAGAAAATAGAACCGTGAAGTGTATGTTGATTCATTGTAAACCATCCATGTGACCTCTGTGATGACATCATTTTGTTAACACATCCACCATTGTAAAAGTTTATAAATTGGCTTGCAGCCAGACCAGAGGTCTCTCTCTGCCACAAAATCATGGGCCGGCAGGTAGTATATGAATTGAGCTATCTCCATTGTAACTCTGTAACTTAAAATCTAACATTACATAAATCTCATTTTATTGCAAAATCTACACTTGAATGGACAATATTGATTTATTTAGAGAAACGAATTCAACACTTACGCAACAACACTAAGGATTCTCAAAGTATAATTCTTTAAAATGATCTTTCTATATTACTCTATATTGTAATCTATTGTATTAGAATAGTTGGTTAACCATCTACTATGTGGATTTGCGGCATTTTTGAATATTGCTTGCACTATTATATACCTCATTTGGTTTAAATATATCTCATTAATACCTAGTTCTATGTATTTGTAACCTTTCTGTGATTCTAGATACCTCGGGTTATTAATAGCTGTTTTGGTCAATTTACGTTAATTGTTCTGAACCTTGTTTAGTCCTCCTGGTTACAATGATATATACTCTAGTTTTAAGATAGTGTCTATTTTGCAATACTTAAAGCCCTTTTCCCATTAGGGGGAGTGCGATGAACACATTTCTATATAAACCTACTTCCTCTAAATCATTGGGGGCACTCTACAGTACTCCGCCAAAAATGGGCAGATCAAAGTATACCTGTAATAAATCCCTTCCGTCCACACAGCCTCACCTAGACTGTTACCATGACTCTCAGATGGCTGATTAGGAAAACCAGGTAGTGGTCCTAGCTCCTAATTCCATCACTAAGGTTGCCAAAGAGATCTCCAAGCTGAACATGCCCCATATGCACAAAAAAATTGAGGATCTTCAGATAGGTCTGGATTCCTCCCATGCAAATAGATTCCATTAACTCTAGGATTTCGGGGTTGGAGTAACGCAAGAGTGATGTAGAAGACACTAACCACTTCTATCAAGCTATAATAGACTCTCAAACCCGATCTCTGCAAATAATGTCAGAAAGATTGGAAGACTTTGAAAATAGAAATAGGAGAAATAACCGCACTTTGTGGAGATACCTGAATCGGTAAATGGCCCACATCTTTTGGTTTATTTTGGGTCTATCTTAACTAAAGTTTGGGGCATCTATTCTGCTGCTGACCCTAAACAAATTGAAAGATCCCATAGATTAGGTCCGGAGAGGCAAGGTGACGCTAATCGCCCTCGACCCATCATTGCTAGATTTCTAGACTTTGGGGCAAAGTAGAAGATCCTGATGGCATATTGTTAATCGCCTCAACTACAACAATTGAAAAATACTAATCTTTCAAGATTTTTCGGTCTCTGTAACTCACAAGTGTAAAGAATTTTCCTCAGTATACCATCATTTGGTTAAATTGTGGAAGATAATGGCTGCACCCCCTTTTTTTCACTGATGAAGCTAAGACCTATCTTCTTCGAACCCGTTCATCCTCACAGTAACCCAATCATTGCATTAATCCTTGACTGGATTACATTTGATTCCTTTTCAGGGAGTTATTTTTTCTCATACAAGTATTTGGTGTGCTACATTAAGTAAAAACAGTTTTTGTTATAGTTGGTAAATTTAGAAAATGGGTGGCGGAAGCACTTTGTGATATTTCGTATTTGCCTTGTTCATTTGTTAATTTTGTCAGTTTGTCTCCTTGGCGAGGCGACTAGTTCATCCTAGGGACAGAACATTCACATTCTTCTCAGTGGTTCATACCCCTACTACAGGGATGGGCCGCTGGCTCTCCATCTTTCCCTCCTTGACAATTAAAGATCTACTATGGGCTCCTCAGACATCTTGTAATCTCATATCCACCAGCATGTACACTAAAATATTTTTGAATATCTTTCACAGGGCATACTTTGTAGATTTAAAATTGGAATTTCTGATACCTCTCATTGCAGTAGGTGTGGCCTAAAGGATGCTGATTTAACACATTGTTTTTGGCAGTGCCCCATAATTAGATGTTTTTCATTACAGGTTAGAAGATTTCCCTTAAATGACTTTCTTAATTATGTCCCTTTTATTCTTCTTCTTCCTCTTATTATGAATAATATTATCATAGATTTGTAAGGCACCAGACTTCTCCGCAGCGCCATACAGTAGGGAAAACAGTACATACATAAAACAGTGACATACAAGGTAGATAAAATAAACTCAAACATGAAAACAAAAGGTATGAAGGACCCTGCTCATTAGAGAGCCTATATTTACCTGTTACTCCAGATTGGACAATCTAGGAATGTTACCAAAGAACCAAAGAATTACTGGAGGTAGTAGGAGATTACTTTTAGCCATAAGTGCTGCAGTGCGTACAACTATCCTCCAAACTTGGACTCATACTAGCCAGCCCTTCTTGACTCTTTTTAGAAAAAAAATATTCTATTTGTTTAAGATGGACTGGTTGGAGGTATCTATGGATAGAGATTCTAAAGATGAACATTTCTTCGTTATGTGGGAAAATTATATAGCCACCTGACCAGGTCTTACCTGAAAGCAAGTACACAAATTCATCCAATATACCACATGGTACAGACTTCAAGTGGTAGCAGATGACGCACCAATATACCTGTAAGTTCCTCCCTTTTTATTTATTTTTAGTTTTCTTTCTCCTAGTTTATGCCTGCCTCCTGCCTCCAACAAATAATTCTATTCAGAGACATATGATTATATTTACTGTTATTGGAGAGAATATAGTAATTATTACATGTTATGTAATTGTATAATACAAATACTGTTCAATCTTTATACTTATTTCTTGAGTTTTACATATAGAGATCTTTCTATGTGCTCTGTGCTGATATATATAGTCTCACAGACACACTTGGGTGGAATTTCATTGTAACAATTTTATTGTTGATTTTGTTTTCTCACAACACCTGACAATAGATTATATAATATTAGCTGGAAAGTTTTGAAGAATAATAGCAGTAGCTAAATATGTTGTTAAACTGTGTTTTGAACTGTAAGTCTAATTAAGTTTACACATATAGATAAGGTGTGAACCCACAAACTGCCTTAATTCCTCTTGCATTTGCTTTCACTGGGTGCAGGTGATTGTCTACTATACTCTCCAAATAGGGCCGGTGGAATGCGCTAAGTGGGGTAAGCAAAGGGGAAGGGGTGAGACAGTGTGATGATGAAGGGGGGTAAACAGTGTGATGATGAAGGGGGGTAAACAGTGTGATGATGAAGGGGGGACAGTGTGACAAAGGAGGTAGGCACAGTGTGACGAAGGAGGAGGAGGCGCAGTGTGACGAAAGAGGGGATCCAGTGTGATGATGAAGGGGAGGGGCACAGTGTTATGAAGGAGCTCACCAAATTAATTTGCCAAAAATGTTAAATTTTATTACAAAGAATACATATTCTTCATTTATATTATTCATATAACAATAACTGTTTGCTGTTTAATGTATTTATTTGTATTACTCTATTTATTTAGGTTTATTATATGATTCCTATTAAAAGAAGAAAAGCATTATTGAATGAACAAATAATTTATAAAAGAGGAGGGCACACATTTATTTTTTGCAGGGGGGCGCCAGACATGCTAACACTGACCCTGCCTCCCAATGTAATATAGGTTCCATATCTGACCATGTTTTTGACCTAGCACTTGCTTTCAGCCTAGGAGATTGCAAGGGGCACCTTATGAAATATCTAAATAGATTTGCATTAGTAAGATGTGATCTATGTTTATTGAACCTAAAGGCCACTATAATGTTATGTCTGTACTTGAAGAGCAAATAGAATGGATACTTTATTTAATTATGTATATTGTTAGAACATGTACCAGTGGCTGAATTTGTCCTCTTCAAAAAGAAAACTATGATGTATATACAATATATTTTAAATATGTTATATATATTTTTATATGCATTTGAGCTGAAATTTTCTATTTGATTAAACAGAAAAACGTGCATAGTTTGATTATATTGGATCTGTTATTATTAGTGGTGTAAAAAAACACTTGTGGGGCCCATGGCATAAATTTGGTAAGGGCTCCTATGCACCACACAAAGGGAAAATGGGTGGGCCCATCAGCTGTGGACCCCATCCCTTGAGTCATTAAACAGAGCAAAGAATAAAAACCAATGTTGCATTGAAGAGGGATGTAAATTTAAAATGTGGAGACAGATTTATAGACGGGGTAGAGCATGTCCTAGATCAACTTTAAATTTCAGTGTAAAAATAAAGCTATCAAGTATTTGTGCACTACATGAAAAAACATCCAGTATTTAACTTATGTGCAAACCAATAAACTAATTTGCACCCCTTGCATTGTAACATGGTTTGTCCAGGAGCAAACTTACGCCTTTTTTTTTTGCTATGCTCTCCTTAATGATTCAGGTCCATAATAGTTATGTCCTGTGATGTTCCTAACTTTCATAATGTTGGGTTTTTAAGGTTTCCAGTCATCATTATGTTTTTCCTGGTTTGTACCATTTTATTCTCTGGCCTCAATTGTGTAAAATATTCACCATACAAATAGAGGTAACTGTGTCTTTTTCTAGTGTCGGCATGTTTTCTTAGTTTTACATTTCAAACATAGTGATTTAAGATTTATTGCATTAAAAGGATCACATAGAGGCATCAGTTTTGGTCTAAGTGGTAGGACAGACCAGGTACGAGTGATGGGCCAGTGTTGCTGAAGGTCCCTGAAGGCAGAGATGTACCATCACAAGGGAAGCAGGAGGCACGATCAACTAGATGTCAGCCCTTCTTATCGCTGCAGCTGGTTGCAGTATCGGGTCATCCTTAGCAAGTGGAGATGAGGGGAGTGATACCATTAACAGCAGCAGGATGACTTGTGAGTAAAGTGAGTGATAAGTCAATTTGTACTGGTCTCTGAGGGGCAGATTCAATTAGCCATGAGGTGCTGCCAGACATCACTTCAATATTCAGCTGTGCACCTTGCAGTCTAATACACTACACAAATCGCTATTAGATGCAAGGGAAAATGATTGGAGATTTCTGTAAAAACTCTGATGCAACATGCCCCCATGGATTGTTCCGGAGACACATCGCATCCCCTTGCGCCGAACTGACTCTGCCTTGAGAGTGGAGAGAAGTGCCTCTGGTTAAAATTGATAAACTCTAATGGACATCCTTAGGACTTGTCAGTTTCAGAGATATTGAGCAGATAATATCTTAAAAAATATTAAAATTTTTTTAAAAATCATAAATAAAACAAAACCTGTAACATTCAGTCTTCTTCATATTATTGTTCTTTACTTCCAGCGTACAAAACTACATTTCATTTTATACTCTTACACATGTAAACTTGTCACCTGCATGTATGTATTGTATAACAAGCTGACAAATTTGGCTGGATAGTTTTCAAGTACATACCATTAAGGTTATGGTGAGATGGGCTAAAAATAGTGGGAAATCCCTTCAATGAAAATAAATTACAGTAAGAGCCATTGCCTCGCAAAACTAAAAAAATAGCTTAAACTTTATTTAATAAAATAGAAAAATAGAAAATATTGCCATTGTCTTAAAACTGCGTAATTTTTTTAATCTAAAATTGACAAGCAACACTGCCATCTAGTGATTACTAAAATAAAGGACTGTTTAATGAGGATACATTTTAAAGCCTTGAAGTTTCTGGATTCTGTCTTGTTACTCATTAGAATGAGTAGTAGAAAAAGCCTCTTCCACTAGAATTCAATGGCTATCAAACAATAGACATATCAAGTGTAAAATGCTTCATACAGTTTTTAAAACCACCCTTCCAGCTATGTAGTAAGAATATTAGAGATGCTTGGGCTTGGGTTTCTGAAAACCAAACCCACCCTAACTTAGGGGATCCGAGTAGGCTCACAAGCCGAGTCGGTATTATCGCACGTCCTCAGATCAGAATTGAGGCAAAATGTTATTGTTGCATTGTCGGATTTCGCGGGTTTTGGATTCCATAAGTACCTCCCTCCCCAGGAGATCCAGCACCATTGCTCACACAGAAACAAGGGTAGCCATGTTCTTATCACTCTGCATTCTCCAGTGACATTGCTCAGTGCCATTGCTCTTACAGAAACAGGAGGGGTAGCAGTGTTCTTGTCACTCTCCAGTCTCCAGTGCCATTGCTCAGGGCCATTGCTCGTACAGAAACAGGAGGGGTAGCAGTGTTCTTGTCACTTGACAAAAATTGACTGGAAATGACTGGAAATTAATGTTATTGAGGTTAATAATAATGTAGGAACAAAAAAAGAGCCAAATTATGTGATTTTAGCAAAAAAATAGGGATTTTGGAAAAACAATATGGATCCAAAACTAAAACCAAAACCAAAACGCGCGAAGGAGGTTTTGCAAAAAACAAAACATGAAGTTAATCCAGATCCAAAACCAAAACCAAAACACGGGGGTCAGTGAATATTTCTAAAGAATACAGAGGGACTGTGTAAGTGAGTAAAAATTTCATTGTTTATATACAGCTTCAACCAAATTCATATACACACATTTTTTTTATTAATATTTCCCCTCTGGAAGATGCAGAGTCCAGGTATAAAAACAAGAGGTGCTCTCACGAATTCAGAGTCCGGGGGAACCTGGAGGTCTGCTAGGCTAGAGGCGAGGAGTCTAATGGAAAGGGAGGTTTTCGCCAGGGATCCCCACAAGGGAATATGGACATCGCAACTCCCTAGCCGCAGGTCGCGGCCTTCTTGTGTGTGACAAGTGAGACCAGGTGGAGAGCTCCGAAGCTAAGGCCTATGGGAAAGCAGTATTTGGCACGAGGACAACCAGGTAAGTGGTTAAGAATGTCTTGGGTGTACTGAGGTGCAGTATTCTGCAGGGCATTGTAGCACTGAAGTCCTGAGGAACTGAGAAGCTCTGGAGCAGGATCTTGTTGGAGAGGTGATGATTTGCAGGAGTATGCAGAAGTACTGGCACCAGATGGGGTGAAACAGGAGTACCCAGGAGTGTAATGATCTGCAGGAGAGTAGTTGCGCTGAGTCTTACGGCAACCAGTGCGGCATAAACCTCTAGAACAATAGTAGAAGAGGTCTTCACCTATAGCAGCCGCCTTTCCCGTAGAGACTAGTTATGCTCACAGGACTCAGGTGCCCCTAGGTCTTACACTCAGTGTAGTACAAGTTTATGTTCACATGACAGCGCACAGGTACAGGAGGTAATACACGGATTAGAGACAGGTCAGAGATCTGCGGACTGGACAGAGCAGAGGGTCTGGGTCACAGGCAACGGTTCAGAGTCCGGGTGCAGGCAGAAGGTCAGGGTCACAGGCAATGGTTCAAAGTCCAGGTATAGGTAGAAGGCCAGGGTCACAGGTAAAAGTTTCAGAGTCCAGGAACAGGCAAAGGTCATACACAGAGAAATAAATCCAAGGTTCAACACCAAAATAGCACAGGAGCAGGCAGCAGTACTGAGACAGAACGCTATAAACGGCAGTGATGCTCAGTCCTCATCGCCATAAATAGTGCTAAGGACCAATCAGGGCAGAGCCTTGCAAGTGTGCTCAGGTTTAGCATAATAAATAACTGGCACTGCTGCCATTGACAAAGCAGAGTGCCCAGCATGCATTTAAACTAATCAGCTCTAATTGGCTGAACTTGAATAGCCTTGCGCGCGGCAGGGAGCCTGAACCAGAAGTGATGCCCCGGTCATCATGGGGACAGCTGGGACGCCACGAACAGGGCACAAAGAGTCACGGCGGTGCCCCTGGCCGCCACGACTGCTGACACTGAGGTCCTGAAGAGGCTGGGAAGCCCTGGAGCAGGATCTTGTATGAGGCACGACGATTTGCAGGAGTACACTGAAGTGCTGACATCAGAAGGGGTAAAACATGAGTACACAGGAGTGTAATAATTTGCAGGAGAGTAGTTGCGCTGAGGTCCTGAAGAGGCTGGAAAGCCTTGAAGCAGGATCTTGAATGAGGTATGACGATCTGAGTATACTGAAGAGAACAACAGGAGCCAGGCAAAGGAGTGTCCTAACAGGTAAAAAGACCTGAAGATCTGGCACTTAGGAGCTGTAGGGAGGAGGTTTAATTAGAGGGAACATGGCTGACAATTAACCAACAGGAGATGATTAGAAAGGTCATAAAAGCCGGGTTTGTGCATGCGTAGAACCACCGGCAAGATGGCGCCCATCAGCGGGAGCACAGCGCCTCCACAGAGAGGAGATTGGCTACAGAAGGGACCAGGTACGTCCCACCAGACCCTCCAGCAGGGTTAGCGAGTCTGGTGGTTGACAGGTGCACCTTATCAAGTGGGCAGAGAAGCAATATGGTAGCGTTGGTATACCTTTTTTTTCCTGCTGCTCTTTCTGGGATCTTCCCTCTCTGTATCCTTCTTTGAGGAACACTCCATCCGCCTTTTCCACCCAGCCCACCTCCATGTTGCCGTTATCTACTGTCCTCCTGGTGCCGTCTCTCTATTCCTTGATCACTTTGCCACCTAGCTCTCTCACTTTCTCTCCTCTGAACTTCCCTCCCTCATCATGGGGGAATTTAATATTCTTATAGACAATCCTTCAGACCTTTCTGCTTCCAAACTTCTCTCCATTTCCTCCTCCATTGATTTCTCTTAATGAACCTCCTGTCCCTCCGTAGTGGTCACTCCCTTGATCTGGTCTTTTTCCACCTCGATACTGTTTCCTACTTCAACAATTCAACTTTACCTCTTTCTCGCTACCATCTCCTCTCTTTTAGCATCTTTCCACCACTCCCACCTTCCCCATTCCCTAAAGTTACTCTCAACAGGCGCAACCTTGACACCATTGATCCTACCAAGTTCTACGCCTGCCTGGTCTGACTCCTCTTTCCCTTCACCATTCTTTTTTGCACCCTTACCACTGCACTTCACTATGTTGCCCTGGCTGTCACCATCAAGCTCCGTTGGTCCCTGCCTCAACCGTGGCACTCAAAACTTACCCACTTCAAAAATGATCCTGTATTGTAGAACGGCTCGGAGAAAGTCACGTATTCATGCTGACTTCCTTCAGTTTAGATTCATACACACCTTTTATAGTTCTGCCCAATCACTCTCCAAGCAATCCTACTTTAGGACACTCATTTCCTCCCAATCTTCCAACCCCATCTCGTTTTTGGAGCTTTCAACTCCTTCCTGTCCCCTTCCTAACTCCCACCCCCCTCCCCGCTGTCTGCTATCAATTTTGCTATACACTTCACCTATATAATTAAGCCCCTTCAATCTTATAGAGTCCCTTCTCGCTGCACCCTCTCTACCCAACCTACCCACTTTGCTCCCCTCCCACCCTCCTCTGTGGATGCTATCTCCATCACCTCCTCCCCGTTCTCTTCCCCATGGTCACTCCCACTTCCTAGCCCACCCTCCCTCTCATTCACTTTGATATCTGCAGATGTAGTCCACACCCTTCTCTCCACCTTGCACCTCTCCACCAGCCCACTTGACCCCATTTCATCCCACCTCCTCCACTCTCTTACTCTTAAGGCCTGCTCCCACCTTCTCAACCTATCCCTCTCCTTTGGAACATTCCTATCCTCCTTTAAACATGCTCTTGTCTTCCCTATACTCAAAAAAATGTCACTTGACCCTGCCTGTCTGTCTAATTACTGTTCTATCTCTCTTCCTTTAGCCTCTAAACTTCTTAAACGGGGTTGTCTACCACTGACTCACCTCCGTTCTCTTTTCTCACTCACTCCTTTACCCAATCCAATCTGGTTTTCACTTCCTCTTCTCCACCGCCCTCACTAAGGTCACAAATGAACTTCTCTTCAGTAAATCTAAAGGACATTTCTCCTTTCTTATTCTTCTCGACCTCTTTGCTTTCTACCATTGACCACTCCATCCTTTTGCAAGTTCTCAAATCTACAAACCTCTGTAACTCTGTCCTCGCATGGTTTTCTTCTTACCTCACCAACCACTCCCTTTCAGTCTCTACACCTGACTCCACATTCTCCCCTTACCTGTTGGAGTTCCTCCAGGATCCGTTCTTGGCCCCCTGCTCTTATTTCTCTACAAGTCTTCCCTGGGTGACCTCATACACTCCCTTGGCCTCCAGTACCACCTATATGTTGATGGCTGACACCCAAGCCTATCTTTTATACTTTGACCTCTTCCTTTATGTCTCATGCCTCCTGCTGTCTCTGTGTCAGCTAATCTTGGATGTCCCAGTGCTTTCTTAATTTCAACTTTTTCAAGACTGAACTAATCATCTTTGCCCCTTCTATAGCTACTTCACCCCCTCTCTCTTTCTGTTAATAACACTACTGTGACAAGATGGAACTCTTATGCCTCCCTAACGCATTGCTGGGGACTGGCCGGACCTGTTTCACCTTTTTTTATTCCAAAGCGGCTCCACCAAATGCTATATTTGGCTCTCTGTTACCACCACTAGGCACCTTCAATGGCACCTGGAACAGCTTTCTTCTGAGTAACAATTGCTGCTAGAGCACCCCCTTGCTGGACATCTGGGCTGGTACCCGTGACCTCTTCTATCAGATTAAAGTTGATGTGGATGTTCCCCCTGGCGTCTCACAATGACCAGAGCTGCAGTATAAAATGCGGAGCATTGTTACTAGATGCTGGGTTCCAAACCTCAGAACAGCCAGATAACAGATTAGAGTGGTCTAATCTGTCGGTCACAGGAATTATAGCAGATACATAGGCGTCAAAGCAGGATCTTGAAGCAGTGATGATTTTGGTGGAGAAAGGGTCCTTATAAGGACCTTTACACATTAGCTAGAGGTACTAGTGATCATCCAGAAGTATAGATGGTATAGATCTTACATGAACAACAGGGTTCTATTTATACAATTTTACACACATAACCTGGCAGGAGGTAATCCTTCCTGCCGCCCCAGGCTGATTCATGCACCTACACATTAATCAGCCTGAAGAAGTTTAAACCTTTTAACATTGTTTCCAGTAGCAACAAGCTGCCAGGGAGAGTGGCGTTACAGCCTCCTCTCCACACCTGGTGCCAGCAAGTCTAGGGCGGGAGATTTATCTTTAAATCTCCCACATAAAGTAATTCCAGGGATCCTGCTTTGGGGTCTGACTCTCCCCCAGGGGAAAGGCAGGCAATGCAGGAACAGCAGTCCCCAGGCTGCCGCTTCTGGAGCTCTTTGAGCATACCTTGCGTCCCTTTTGGATCATTTGAATCCAGGAGGTGCTGCTGCACTTTCCCTCCGGCAGCCACAGTACTGAAGCTGCCGATGGGGTTCACACTCAGACCACCAAGGATTGGGAAATCCTCCGCCACCACAATGTTCCAGTACCAAGGACAGGGACTGGAGCTGTGGTAGCAACCACCGAAGGAGCCCCAGATCCCCACTGGACCACCAGGTGGGAACACTTTTTATTTAAATATACATTTAGTTTTAATTTACATATACATCTTACACATCTTAACCATTTCTGTGTGTGCGCTGCAGTGCCTGCACATTTAATTTATTACAAAAGTAATTTAAAAGTACACATTTCAATACTGCCCGGCACTCTACGCAGGGGGATAACAACTTCAATTCTGCAATGCGAGATATTACTCTCACGGCACCACAATGCACAGTTATAACACATTTTTCATTTTATTAAATACAATTTTAACATTCATTTGTACATTGGCACCTAGTGCAGGTAATTTAGCCTCCTGGCACCGGAGCACATTTAAAGATGGCTGCCACAAATGTCCAGCGGCCAGAGCACTACCTTCCTTTCTGTCTTTCATGGTCGATGCCTAGAGGACATCCTCAACTCCTCCCTCTCCTTCAAACCTCACCTCTGCCCCTTTCAAAATCCTGCTACTTTTAACTTCATAATATATCCAAGTTACGTCCCTTTCTCACCATGGAATCCACCAAAACTTGTATTCACTCCCTTGTAATCTCTCGCCTTGATTATTGTAACCTGCTTCTCTCTAGCCTACCCGACTCCCACCGTGCCACTCTTAAGTCTATCTTCAATACTGCTGTCCACCTTATTTTTCTCTCCCACAGCTCTATCTCTGCCGTCCCTCTCTGCCAGCCGGTACAACGGCTCCCCATTTGGTACAGAATTCAATTTAAATTCCTCACCCTCGCCTTCAAAGCTCTCAATCAAACCCCCCCTTATTTCCAACCTCATCTTTACCCATACTCCTTGCCGCCACCTCTGCTCTTCCAACTTCCACCTCCAGGACTTTGCCCGGGCTGCAATTCAGCCCTATTAGGTTAGCCTCTACTTTTAAATGCTTCAGGTGTGCCCTTAAGACACATTTATTTATTCAAGCCTGTGAACATTCCTCCTAACTCCCTTGTCTCGGCTTTCACCCCCACTCTCCCAATCAATACCACTCTTTATGTGTCTTCTCCTTTCCTTTTAGGATGTAAGGTCTCGCAAGCAGGGCTCTCTTTCCTCTTGTTGTGGTGTTCTCCTTCTACTATTCCATTACCCTTTGTACCTATTGGCCTGTTTCCCTAGCCCTTTTTAATTGAGATCTGGCCTACTTCATGCTGGCCATTACTATTACTCTACTCACTGTCCCGTAAATAATTTGATCTGCATTACCTTGTTAGCTGTATATTATATGTTTATTTAGTATGTCTGGTCTTTGTATATTGTTTTTCATGTATCATGTAATGTGTTATGGATAATTGCGTTCTGTATGTCATGCACGGCACCTTTTGTGGCACCTTATAAATAAAAGATAATAATAATAATGAGGACGCTAATGCTGTCACAATGCCTTTTCATTATTCTAATGTATGAATATTATTATCATAGATTTGTAAGGCGCCACAGTGCTCCACAGCATGTAATGGAGGTAGGGGCTATTAATTTATTGGTGGGGGCAATTTTGAGTTGATTATGATGATGGTATTTATTAATTAAGGTATGTTGTGCGATTTAATTTAGACTGGATGGGTGGAGGGAGACCTAGTGTAATCACTAGTTGTTTTGCTTACCATGAGGCGAACAATAACTATGTCATATGTCAACATTCCAGGATCCAGCCAAACAGTAACTGACATCAGCAACAGCATCAGGTAGTCGAAGCTGCAAGAACTGTTAGGTGCAGTACAGGGTCTAGCACTTGTAAAGGGCTAGACACACCCCCACAGTAGGATAGCTATGTCTTCTCCGGCAGAGCGCCACCTTTTGACGACAGCATCTAATCCCACCAAGAATTGGAGAGGCGACAGTGGTTTCTCTCACCCAGTGTACTAAAATGTCTAGTTATGGCTCTGCTGGGACTTTTTTTTACCTTGCTGGTCCTGCCACATGCACCTCTTTCCTGGTTCTAGGGCTAGTCTGTAAATGTGTGCTTAATCATTATTTTGATACAATATGATGTCACCATGTCTTTTTTGGCAATGTGCAGTGCTTCTTGTAGTGTAATAGGGAAGACACAATGCAGTCATTTATCTGCTATTCATGGGTGGAATAGGTTTACATGAAATATATATTGTGGCACAAGCACCCTTCTAGCGATGCACACACAAACAACTTCTTGCTTTGTACTTTGCTTTTACTGTCAGGGTGGCAAAGTAACTGATAACACAAAGCTCCACACACTTTCTTGTGACCCTAATGCTAAATTAACAAAGACCAACTACCTGGACACTGGCCAACTTATTTAGCATCGGTCACACTGAATAATGAACAACTCAGGCTTTAAATACTCCTAAAAGGAGTTCTCTGCAGATGTTCGGCTTAATTGCTCTTACGGCAGGCACACCCTGTCAGATTACTGTTAACTGTGGAGAACTATACTTCTAATCTACTTCAAAATATGTAAATTAAATCACACTCTATACTGTTATAATATCACACATATGTCCTCCAACTGTGTGTATCTTTAAACTAGGTGCACTGGCTGTATAACTGTGTAATGTCTCCAGTCATGCCCTGCAGACTGTCAGCTAAGTACATAATTCCTCTCTTAGAGGCCTGTGGCAAACGGCTCCGAAGAGAGGACAGTAACCTCCCGTAGAGCAGAAGGGGAGACTTTGAAAAAATATATAAATAAATAAATATATACAGTATATATCACATGTCTTCACAAAAAAGTCAGGTTTAGTTACTGTGTCAAGCATTGTATGCCATCTAGCTTGTGGCCTTCTTCACTCACAGCCCTGAAGGTCACTAGTTGGCAGAATCATTGGCATACAGCTTGAAACTTTAATGGATGTAACCTCAGTTTTCATGTCATGTCATTTCACCTGTGTCTGTGTGTATATTACACAGAGTGGTCTCTCCCCACTGTGGTTCTTCCAAACCCTTCCTAATTCCTACCTGCATGAATCATATATGATGCAACATCACAGCTACTGCACCACCAAAACAAGAGCCACAGTTCCTATTTCTGACCTTGGTCCATGCACTATATCATGTGCTCATACCCATCTGATAGCGATCTTGCTTGCCGATGTCACTCTAGGTGCAGGGGGCCCACAAGTCAAGAGGAATTGATTCATGGACCCATGTGCACATATAGTGCAATCACCTCTTAGAAAGCAAGTGTAACCGGCATTACAAGAAGGGGAGGGATAGGTAAAAGGGGTACTTTGACATTGTAGATGAGCACCTAGGCAGTGAGCTATGGGGGCTGAAAACTACATCAGATCCCACCAACAGTTAGGGCTTTGGAGCCAAAAACACAGGGGGCCTGAGTCATTAAGGAGAGCAAAGCATAAAAAAGAGTAACTTTGCACCTGAGCAAAACCATGTTGCATTGTAAGGGGAGGTAAATTTAAAATGTGGGGACAGATTTATAGTTGGGGTAGGGCATGTCCTAGATCAACTTTAAATTTCACTGTAAAAATAAAGCTATCAAGTATTTGTGTGTTGCATGAAAAAGCAGCCAGTAGTTTCCTTATGTGCAAAATAATAAACTAATTTGCACCCCTTGCATTGTAACATGGATTGTCCCGGATAACATTTACTCCTTTTTTTGCCTTACATTCCTTAATGACTCAGGCCCAGGAAGAGGAATCAGAGAGGAGAGTGGTAGAAGAAAGAAGAGGTGTGGCCATAGTCTGGTCTGCAGCCATACCCAGAGAAGCTACTTGCAATCAGAAATGTGTGTCTGTAAGTCTGCTAAATCTAACAGTAACACAAAAAGGGGTTGGTCCGCTTTAAGGAAAGGACTCCTCACACAACTCACATATTGAAGAACATTCTATAGATAAATAATGTGATGTGAGGGGGTGCTCCCCCAACTCTTGTATACATATACAGATTCACATTTTCATGTGGTACAACCACATGAGAAGAGGTTGGTTTCCAGAGCAATCCTAGTCCAAAAAATAATTATAAAATCAATTTTATTATTTCACAAGTTAAAAACACTGATCAGTTAGTTTTATTGGTCTGCAAAAGAGAAATATTAAAATTAAAGTGAATAGAAAATGAAAAGAAATGAAAAATAGTTTAAAAACTTGACCCACTGTTGGAGTCGTTATTTTGTGTGTATAATTTTACCCCAAAAAAGTGTACTTTATACCTATGTGCACAGCTCTCAATATTAGGAGCACAATTTGTACAGTACAGTTACCTATCATTGGATTGGATTTGACACATTTATTTTACTACCAAATGGGAAGTATCTGCCTGATAGTTGAACAAATACACTTCATTGTGGGAGTATAAAGTGAAATGGTGGATATGAATGTATTGGGCAATAATGGTTCAGTCATACTTGCCAACTTTTCCTCGTTGGCTTCAGGGAGATCCCAGGGGAGGTCGGCGTGTGGGGGCGGGGCTTGGCGAATCACATAATTTTGGCCCGCCCCCTAAATGATTGTCACAATTTTGGCCTATTACAGTAGGGGGCTAAGATGACTCGATATTTGTGTCATTAAGCCCCCCCCGACACTTATCTATTTCGGGGGTGAGATCCGGGAGGTTGCCCTGCTAGCCCGGGAGGTTTTCCAAAAATAAGGGAGTCTCCCGGACATTCCGGGAGAGTAGGCAACTATGCGTTAAAGAAAAGCAGCTAATGAATCTCTAGAGACTAAAGTGTCTTTTACATTTCTGTCTCCATTACTAAAGTCATGTTGTCTTACCTGTCAGCCTTTGATTAAATCTTGGTCTCCATGAAAATGGCCACCTCCATGGGCATCAATACATGGACATAGGACACAATTTCTGAACTGTGTCATCATGCCACAGATGGCGAAGCCAACCACATCTTGTACTGGCTCAGCATCAGGCAGAATGCTAGACTCTTCAGGGAGTGAGGGAGATCCCCTATTTCAGGGAGTCTCACTGACATTCAGGGAGAGTTGGCAGGTATGAGTTCAGTATGGCAAATTAACCAAAAACAGTTACGCACCCAGATATTCCTCTTATGCGGTTAGTTTGTCAAAATAATTCACAAGATACTGCTGCTCGGAATCAGAGGGTTACACATTTAAAGACAGTAAACTATTGAAATCTTGTAATGAATAATGAATTATTTGGGCTTAATTACCCTGTGACTGAGTGTAGTAGCACACTATTATGATGCTTTTATTCAAATAACCCTATGTTAGTGTTATTAGGTTAGCAAAGCTATTAATTTGACTTACTCTAATGAACATAATGTCATTACTTTCTGACTCGTTTTTTAAGTCTATTAGTCAGGAATGGTTTCCCATGATTAAGCCAGAAAGGTGAAATGTACGTTGGGTGTACGTCCTGTGTGACGTCACAGACCTGGAAGCTGTGGGAGCCACCTAGTGGTGTCTAGCCGTGTCTCTTGTATCTGTCATACTGTATGCTTGATTATACACGTGGGTGAATGGAATATTTCCAATTCAGCTGGGCATGTTATTTAGCACTTGGATTCCAAATGTGACAGTGTAGGTGCTCTTTCTATTGTGGCCCAATATCTGTAACCATAGAGTGTTATATAGGAAAAACGTATACAATAGGAGACTGAGCGGTTTTAGCAACTTTGACTACACTGTCCCTGCTACCATGTTCCCTGTATGCTATTCGTTCCCCATACAGGTTGTCAATGATTTTATGTCTGTAGCCGTCTGCTGCCTCACATATATTCTCCAAGCGATAATTGGACCTTGTACACACAAAAAATTGATAGCAATGCTCCCTAATGAATCAGCATATCATGTTCACATTAACGCTACCAAGGATCTTCATCAAGCATTCATTTGAACTTCTTCTCATGTTAGACTAGTGAAGAAAGCTGGCAGTCTGTCAGTTAAGGTTGCAAAACTTTTAGAGCCAATTGCAAGACAATCAGAGGGGAGTGCCAAATCCATAGAGGAGTCTGCATAGCCAGAGGTTAGCCTGCCAAGAGTCCTGTACAAGTTGCCATAACAGCACAGGAAATCCAAGTCCTATTTAGGAAGAAATAGAGCCCAGAACAGAGAAAGAAAGACATCAGCACAGAAGGTAAGTGAGATCCCGGATGCCCCAGAGGTCCAGAGAGAGTCCAGGAGCATTCTAGTTGTCTAATGCTTGTACCGTTTCTTTGCAGTTATTCCAGGTGCCTACCACTGATATTGCTGATGATTCCTTCACTTTGCCATTTGGTGAGGAGAGTCACTGGAGGACATTCCGGATCTTTGATTTATGATCAGAGAATCCTACAACTTTCCATAATTGGACAGTACTGCATGTATGAGTAGCCTGTCTAACACTGTACTGCATCACAACCAGAGACGCCTTGGAGACAGTTGTTTTGAGTCTGAGGTACTGCCTTGCTTTGCCCTATACCACTGGAACTACGGCACCCTCACCTAACCCTAACACACGTTTAGTAGTGTCTACCATATAAGGGACTATTCTGCCCCCTTTCACTACATCTATCCCCCACTTGTAGAGGAACAGTGTACTCTCACAGTGTTCTGAATTTCCCATTACCCCAAATTTTGAACATACTGACTATCATTACAGGAGCTTTCCTCAAATAAGACAAATATAGGGACTATCAAATTTATTATTGCTGTTATCTGCATTTCGTAAAGTATCCACCTGTTTGTCTTAGCCTGATAAATTTTGTGAGTTATAATTATTACATTGCATTTGTACAACATTGCTGCCTGTGCATATGTATTTTTATTGCATTATTATTCTATGCTATATCAGTTGTTATGCCATTTTGCCATTGCTGTCATTTTGTATTATCCAACTTGCATCATATTCCAAATGTTTGCTTTTGCTACATTTAAACCACAAAATGTTATGGTTATACCAATCACTACCCTTTTCTATAAATGTTGTTGCAAGAAATAATTTAGAAACACCACACTCTAATCAAAATGTATCATAGGATACTGGGCCTTTATGCTAATAAATGTGCCAAGTAGCATATCGCCTTTCCTGTGAGTGTGTGCATTTTTTAGGTAGTCAGGTAGGGGTTTCCCGAGCCAACCCCTGGTGGACTCTGCAAGGATCCACAACCTGAAGAGTGAAACTGATGTGAGTGGGGGCACTGTGTAGAGAAAGAAAAACGAAATGGTGAGACAAATCTAACTGTGAGTTTTAACACCCCACTCCCCACAAAGTGCAGGGTGGTGCCTGGATGTGCAGGGGCTACACAAGTATGTAGTAAAATCTATCACACCCAATAAATCACTAATGTCTAATAGATCATCAAAGGACAAATATACTGAATACTCAGGATGAATAAACAAGTACACATAGCATTTTATACTTAAGGCTCTAACCACATTTATGTACATTGGTACTTCTTATCCCCTTCAGCAACATCTGCACATGCACTGGTGCACTCCACAACATGCTCTGAGTGCCTGTTATGATGCAGTGATGAGAAGTGCAAGAATCTTGGTTTGAGAAAGAGGTTTTCAGTCCCCTAGAAACAAAATTACACTTAGAGACTGTACATCATCATCATCTTAGTTTATTTATAAGGTGCCACAGAATCCACAGCGCTACACAATCAACAAAATATAAACATAGCAATGTACAAATAAGGTGCAAGAAAAACAATAGCATCAGTAAAAATCAATAAAAGAACAGACAATAGAGAAACAAGCTACATTTGAAGACACTAGAGCAGCGGTTAGCAACCTTTCTCTATCGGTGTGCTGGAAAAAATCTAGTCGAGACCAGGTGTGTCAGTTGTGTGTGTGTGATTTTATATATATATATATATATATATATATATATATATATATATATATATATATATATATATATAATGACCAACAAATAAACATTCAAATCATGGCACACAGTAGTACCCTAAATTCACATTATGCAACAGTAATGCCCACAATGCACATTATGCCACAGTAATGTCCCCAATAAATTTTATGCCACACAAATATGCCCCCAATTATTGTTAAGCCACACATAAATGTCCCCAATTATTGTTACGCCACACATATATGCCTCACCCATAAGCCATACATATATGCCCCACACATAAGCCACACATATATGCCCTACACATAAGCCACACATATATGCCCCACACATAAATGCACACAATTACTTTCATGTAACAGTTGCAAAATGTTTATGCAACTTACCGATTGCAGACACAGCGTGGGTCCGTTCCGCAATGGAGCTTAGGAGGACTGCGCAGCAGTTCAGTGTCGCCGCGATGACCTGAACTGCGCATGCGCAGTAGTTCAGTGTGACCTCAATGAACGGAACTGCGCATGCAGATAGGAGGTAGACATTCAAGAGGGGTAGGGAAGTAAAAGGAGATTATAGTGGAAGAGCGAAGTGAGAGGTAGAGGCAGGTGGAGCAAGAGGAGGATTTTTTTTCATGGGATGGGGTAGCAAATGGAAATAATAGGGGTGGAGGGAAAGGAGTGGAAGGTACATGTGTCGCATGTGGAGGAAATTATATTAGGGTGGGGGGTAGACAAGCATAAAACTGTGAGCTTTGAGGGTGCGCTTGAAAGATTTGAGTCTGCTGGGTGGGGCAAGAAGATTTTTTGCTCTTGATGGCGTACCCATCCTCACAATGCCCCACTATGGGGGAGATTTAATTGCTGGTGTTGTGCCATGGGGATATAACTTTTCATTGAAGTCATGACAGGGACAGCAGATTATAGCCTACCAGACCTTAGTTGTCAGTGCTTTGGACGGCTGATGAGACTATCCAGAAATGAATAGAAGCAATCACATAGGTAATCTGGGTTTTTACACTAATTTAGGTATGTTTACATTCAGAACCAATGTAAGGACACTAGGCACCCCCCTCCTCAGACTACTAACCTCAGGCCTTGTCTCCACACAACTCCCTGGTGCTTCTTACCTTGGGACTTAACTAGTGTTGGACACAAGTCCATTTGCACCATATAAATATGTGTCTTGTGTAAAATTTGTTTCACTGTGCATGTGCACAACTTTCACCCATGTCGAAGTCGTATAATTGGATGAACGAAAGTATATTGGTTAATATTGTTTTATTTTGGTCGATTGCACTCACGTGGCATACGGCGATCGCACGTTAAAATACGCCCGTACACACTCGCATTACAACATTTAGTTATTTATATAATTCATATTCATATTGGTTCCGTTACACTGTAATTTATGAGCAGATAGTATTTGGTTTATTATTAGTTTATATAATATGATTATATGTGCACTTCAGTGATATATATGGTTCAGATAATAGGAAAGGTGGCATGTCTGGTATCATATTAAAACCCTATTCATCAGCAGCTGTCCGGTGCAGTCGGCGAAGAGATCGCACATTGCATACTTTAGTTATTGATATTAGGGAATAAACCTTTGTATGATGCTGGCTATGAAATGCTCACATCCCCTGGAGAGACGACCCCCACCTTTGGATTCCTTAGATTGAATCAGCCTATGACCTGTTTACCCTGGACCCACCCAACATCTGGACCTATAGAAACAAGCTACGTCATCTCTATTGTTCACTCTGTAACACTGTACTGTATATATAATCATAGCTGCACCCCCACTGGCCTCAGTCTACTCTGACCACAGTTATCTATACAGATATACTGTCCACTGGGACCCGTGGAAGCGAAACGCAGGCAATAAGAGCACGGTATGTATGTATCTTTTGGTATTGGCTGTACTGTACTGTATTATATAATAATGTATTGAACTGTTAACTTTTTACATCTGCTAAAATAAATCACTTTGTGCGTTAGAAACACAATACAATCGCTTGGGCAATGCTTATTAGATAACGATACAATTACTTTAATACCCGTATTTTGAGTCACAGCATATCTTAGACTTGCAGCCACTTCTGCTTGTAGAGGTGGGTCAGGGGTGTTCATGTGTAAGTTCAGTACAGTAAGGGCGAGCAGATTCAAGTCAACTACGTCCTTTAAAGATGCATCTTTTAGATATACCCTTTAGGAGATGTATCTTTCTGCGATACATAGACCTGGTGCAAATTTACTTGTTAATGATATATGCTAGAGTTAAAGTTACATGTGACTTAAGATTCTTGAGCTTAAAAAAACAGTTGCAGAACTGTAAGTGTATGGATAGCTTTTTGGTATCTACACGAATGTTGCACACCCCCAGCCTCTGATTGAAATGGAGATGCAACAGTCAGCAGCATCACAACACAAGATATGGATGTACTGAAGTTAATTTAAATAATTAAACACTCTCCCTGTTCTCTATATGTCAGCCAATGAGGAGATATTTAAATCCCAGAGGGGCTAGCGCTCAATGTGAGGTTGCTGCAGTGAAAAATAAAAATAACAAAGTGAGTGCCATAATGTCACTCATTGATTGTTTAAGATACCCCAGAATTTTGGCACACTAACTGTCACGGTCTCAAGCGATTGGCAGGTCTTTACGATGCGAATCCTAGGGTTCGTACAGTTTAGCGCTACTCCAACAGGGCGCAGAGTCCAATGGAATAATGAGGCGTTAATAGCTGCCTTCTGGCAGGGTCTTTCCGATAAAATTAAAGATGTACTGGCTTCGCAAGAGTTACCTTCTTCCTTGGATGCTTTAATATCTTTGTGCAACCGAGTGGACATGAGATTCCAGGAGAGAAACTTGAAGAGGAAGTCTTCATCTAAAATACCTGTCCGCTTGGCATCCCGATTTCGTCTTCCTTCTCCGCCGTTAGAACCCATGGAATTGGGACGTTCCAGACTAACCCCGGAGGAGAGGGAACGACGGTTAAAGAATAAACACTGTATTTATTGTGCTGATTCAAATCACATGTTGAATTTGTGCCCCAAGAAATCGGGAAACGCAAGGCCCTTACCTGTTCTGGAGAGGTAAGATTGGGGTCCCTGGAATCCTCTCCATGTCATATGGATTCGAAAACTTGCTCTTTCGCTGTCACTGTTTCAACTTCTACTAATTCTTTTACGTCTCAAGCACTTCTGGACTCTGAAGCGGCTGGAAGTTTCATCTCGAATTCCCTAGTACTTCAGTGGTCCTTACCAGTGATCCCTTTAAGAAAAGCTATTGTCGTCACAGCCATTTATGCGTCACACATTGCAAATGGAACTATCACTCAACGTACCATTCCTTTATCTCTTCAAATTGGGGCCTTACATCAAGAGCAAATTTCCCTGTTGGTCCTCCTGGTTACCACCAGTCCTATTATTCTTGGCCTTCCATGGCTTCAGCTCCATTCCCCACAAAGTGATTGGAATGTTCCGCAAGTTGGGGTCCAGCTTGTCATCATAGATGTCTGACTCAAGTCCTTCCTGTGAAAGTGAATAAATCCTCTATAGAACCTTCTTTGCCTGGTCTTCCTCCACAGTATGCTCCTTTTGCTGATGTATTTGATAAAGTTCAGTCGGAACGTCTTCCGCTTCATCGGGCTTGGGATTGCCCTATAGACTTACAACCTGGCAAGAACCCTCCTAGGGGTCGTGTATATCCTCTCTCGTTACCTGAGACCCAGGCGATGTCCGATTATGTTAAGGAGAATCTCCATCGTGGCTTTATTTGGCCATCTACTTCTCCCGCAGGAGCGGGTTTCTTTTTCATGAAGAAAAAATACGGTTCGTTAAGACCTTGTATAGACTATCGAGGTCTTAATGCCATAACCATCAAAAAACGTTACTCTATCCCCTTGATTACTGAACTCTGTGATCGCATAAAGGGAGCTCGGATATTTACCAAATTAGACCTCCGCGGTGCTTACAATTTAATCCGGATCAAGGCTGGAGATGAATGGAAGACAGCTTTTAACACCAGGGATGGACACTATGAATATCTTGTTATGCCATTTGGATTGTGTAATGCCCCAGCTGTCTTCCAGGGATTCGTGAATGAGATCTTCCGGGACCTGCTGTATGTATGTGTCGTTGTCTATCTAGATGACATATTGATTTTCTCCCAAAATCTTTCGTTCCATCGACAACATGTTGCAGAAGTTCTCTCAAGGCTTCGGAAAAATCTTCTATTCTGTAAGCTGGAAAAATGTTCCTTCGAATTATCTCAAATTCCTTTTTTGGGATATATTGTGTCTGGAGTTGGCTTGGAAATGGATCCGGAGAAGGTGAATTGGGTTTTGCCAACTATTATCGACGTTTCATTCAAGGATTTTCTTCCATTGTTTCTCCTATAGTTGCTCTTACCCGTAAGGGTGTTAATACCAAGCAATGGCCTCCTGAGGCTATCCAAGCATTTCAGTTTCTTAAAAAGGCGTTCTCTACTGCTCCTATTATTCAACAACCTGATGTAACTCTCCCGTTCTTCCTCAAAGTTGATGCCTCTAATGTCGGACTAGGCACCATTCTGTCTCAGAAGTCGGTAGAAAAGAAGTACCATCCTTGTGCTTTTTATTCTCGAAGTCTATTGCCTGCAGAAAAAAATTATACTATCGGGGATAAGGAGCTATTGGCCATCAAAGTAGCTTTAGAAAAATGGAGATATCTGCTGGAGGGTGCCCGTCATCCGTTAACTATATTTACTGACCACAAAAATGTTCTCTATCTTCAGTCAGCTCAATGTATGAACCCCCGACAAGTGAGATGGTCACTCTTTTTCTCTCGCTTTGATCTAATAATTACCTTCAAACCAGCTTCTAAGAATAAAAAGGCGGATGTATTATCTCGGGCGGTTGCTCCTTCCTCTGACCTTGAAGATTATATGGATCGTCCTATACTTGATCCTAAATGTGTGAGTCTGGCTGTTTCTTCTACCAATGCTCTACCATTTGGAAAAACCTTTGTGCCACCACTTCTTCGAAAAAAGATTCTCTCATGGTATCATTCTTCTCGTTTTGCTGGCCACTCTGGAGTACAGAAAACATTGGAAATTCTCTCACAAAGTTATTGGTGGCCTTCTATTAGAAAGGATGTCAAAGAATTTGTTGCTGCCTGTGATATTTGTGCCCAATTCAAGTCTTCCTGTAGAGCACCAGCGGGGCTACTTCAACCTTTACCCATTCCTTCTAAACCATGCACCCATATAAGTATGGATTTCGTCACTGACCTTCCTCCCAGTAAGAAATGTAATACCATTTGGATAATCGTTGAAAGGTTCTCTAAGATGGCTCATTTTGTCCCATTGATAGGCCTTCTTCTTCTACATTGGCTGACCATTTTGTCAAGGACATATTTCGAATCCATGGATGTCCGTCTGAAATTGTTTCGGATAGAGGAGTGCAGTTCGTCTCCAGATTTTGGCGTGCCCTTTGTAAAACCTTGGGTATCCGGTTGTCATTATCTTCCTCATACCATCCTCAATCAAATGGACAGATCGAGAGAGTTAACCAAGATCTAGAGACTTTTGTGAGAATTTTTTCTTCAGCCAATCAGGATAATTGGGTAGACTTACTCCCTTGGGCTGAATTTGCCCATAATAACATGTATCATGAATCATCTTCCAAGACATCATTCTTCGTGGTATATGGTCACCATCTGTCTCTCCCAGAATTTCCTCCCCTCCCTCCCACCCAAGTTCCTGCTGTTAATGTATTATGCCAAAAATTTACTTCCATTTGGGCTCAGGTTAGATCCTCCTTGAAGAAGGTATCCTCGAGATATAAATTCTTTGCTGATTAAAAGTTCGAGATTACTTTGAGATTACTCATATCCTTGATTCAAAAGTTTCCAGAGGAGTTCTTCGTTTTTTAGTCCATTGGAAAGGCTTCGGTCCGGAGGAGCGCTCTTGAATCCGTGTGGATGATCTCAATGCTCCAGCTCTTTTGAAAAAGTTTTATACCAAATATCCGGGCCAACCCTGTTCTAAGTGTTCTGTGCGCACCTTTAAAGGGGAGGGGGGTACTATCACTCACCGGACTGTTAGTTCCTTTTGGCTCAAGACTTAGGTCTCTCTCTGCCTTGCCGGCGCCTGTTCTTGCGCCGCGGCTGTCCACCATCTTGATCAGGGGTCTGCGCATGTGAAGACCTACAGACTGTTTAAACCTTGTTCCTCTCCTCATTGGATGATTAATTACTTCTCACTATTTAAGACACCTGTTGCCCTATTATTGTAGCCTGTTCTTGGTCCTCATTCTGCTGAGGTACCAGGAGTATCCTGTTCCTGTTTATGGTTCCTGTTTGCTATGGACGCTACCTTGTATCTTACCTGCACCTGGAGAAGTCTCTACTCCACGCCAGTGGTAATACCTGTCAGCCGCAGACCGCTCCACGCTACCTTGTATCTTACCTGCACCTGGACAAGTCTCTACTCCACGCCAGTGGTAATACCTGTCAGCCGCAGACCGCTCCACGCTACCTCTTATCTTACCTGCACCTGGACAAGTCTCTATTCCACGCCAGTGGTAATCCTGTCAGCCGCAGACCGCTCCACGCTACCTCGTATCTTACCTGCACCTGGACAAGTCTCTATTCCACGCCAGTGGTAATCCTGTCAGCCGCAGACCGCTCCATGCTACCTCGTATCTTATCTGCACCTGGACAAGTCTCTATTCCACACCAGTGGTAATACCTGTCAGCCGCAGACAGCTCCACGGTACCTCGTATCTTACCTGCACCTGGACAAGTCTCTATTCCACGCCAGTGGTAATACCTGTCAGCCGCAGACCGTTCCATGCTACCTCGTATCTTATCTGCACCTGGACAAGTCTCTACTCCACTCCAGTGGTAATACCTGGTAGCCGCAGACCTCTCCATGTTACCTCGTTTGTTATCTATTACCGGGACTAAGTTTCTGCTGTGCATCTGTAATGATAGCTGCTATTCCCTGACTTTTCTACTACTCTGTATTATTGGCTATACGTATAGACTTTCCTTTAGTTGTCAAGCATCTGTCTGTTTCAAGTTTACCTGCATGCTTGGCACTCCGGAGTCTTTCCATTTCCAGATTCATCATTCTCGCTGTGTTATTACTGTGCCTACTACTCAGAGACTGTATATCGTTTGTATTCCTACTCCTATCCAGCTCAAGGAGATCCTTGTCCTCATTGTGTATAGCTGTATCCGTATATTTACCATACTCCCCAGAGGGCCGCGACCTGCACAGTGGAAGCCGCTGAAACCCATACTTCCTTGCGGGAGTTCCTGGAGAAGACCAGCCACTGTGTTAGACTCCGCGCCTCTGGTGAGTAAAGCTTCATCTGGTAAATTCTGGGTCAAAACTCCTAGTGTCCGTGACACCTTTATTCAGTATAGCAGGCAATATGTATTGTGTATTCCTAGTTGTTGGGCATTAGAAGCTAACATTTATTGAATTATTTAAAAAGCAAGAAATAACATTAACCATATTTAATAAACAAGTCATGATGTGGTTTGTACTACAACAAGGTCCACCTAGTTTATGTATTATGAAACATGTTTGAATGTATCTGCTCAACAGGTAAATCCAAGTGTAGCTGAGTTAACCAAAAATTATTTTAAAAACGCTGGCAACAATGCAAATATTTTCTAATTGTTCAGTGTGTTTCAGTTGCGTGAAAATTGAACTATGTAAATTAATCCTTACAATAACATACAGGATGCTGTTATAGGTAATCATCAACGTGTGCCGTGTTTAAGAATACAAAATGCTTTGAGTTATGCAGTTGGACTTTTAACCTTTTAACAACAGTATAAGGGCTTATTGTTATAGCAGGTTGTGACATATCTTCATCAGAGCTGCAGTTGAACGTTGGATGAGGAAGGACTGGTAATGTGACCTACTTATATTATTTATGAACATTTCAGTTTTTAAATTTAGTTGTCTTTTAAAATTGATCCTCTGACAAAAAATAATAGAGTAATGTAAATCCTTTCAATGGCTGAAAAACGTCAAGCTCAAAATTATCTTGTGAAGTGGGCAGAATTCGGGAGATTGCCACACTCTCCTGGGAGTCCGGGAGACTCTCGCAAAATGCTGGAGTCTCCTGGACATTCCGGGAGAGTTGGCAAGTATGATGTAAATTGTGTTTTTTTGGAAACACAAGTAATAGAGGCATACACACGTCCGTATTCAAAAGGTGTCTTGTTGAAAATGGTTCTAGTTATGCACTCCTCAGACAGACAGACAAGACACTGCAATATGTGTAATATAAAGTCCCAGGAGAACGCATAGATAAAAAAAAATATTCAAGTATCACCCCCATAAAATACATTTATTAGGATTTTATTTATATCCACTGTACATATAAATGTTCTAGTATGTATATGTGAAGCCATCATATCACTCAGCGCTTACATATGCCCTGTAGCTGGTGCAAGTGATACGACAGATAAACATTTACCTTTGAGAAGCCCAAAGCTTGAATCGGGTGCTGCTGCGTGCACTCGAGCTTAGCACGCCATTACTGTACATTGACTATGTGCATATGCCCTTTCCCCTCCCCATTCCACCCATAAAATAGTAAGCTGTCATAAGTATATTTTGTGCTTGTAGATGAATTGAATGTCCTAACCCAGTTCTGGACATGCACAGTACGATTTTAATGAATCAGGCCCTTTACCTGCTGTGCTTTCATCGGTATAGTATGTTAAGCTCTTTATTACACATAGTACTTACAAAGATTACATGGTAAACAACAATAATCTCTCTATGCTATTTGCCATATTTGCCAAATTATGTTCTGTTATATATGATGTAATTTAGAGAACTATATTTAATTTGATAAAACTTAATTGTAAATATCCTTAAACTACATTCCTACAAGGTATACAATTTAAGACTGGTTTTGCTTTTAGAAGGCCTCGTCCTGTCAGTGTGACATACAGATCCCTACAAGGAAGATGTAAATATTTGTTTATCAGGTGACCCAGACTTATTCTTCCATATGTGCTTTATCTTCTGATTATGATGTGACAGGGGACCCTAACACCAGCTGCGTTCCTAAAATCTGTAGTTTTAAAATAGATCTTCATGGGTTAATGTCTAAATACAATCATGCTCCTGTAAGCCAAAAAAGTATCTACAGTGTAACTGTAATGACCTCAAGACAATTCAAAACAATATTTTAAAATTATTCCCAAGGACATTTTGTTGATGAACATAAGCATATAATTACATCACACACAGGACTCTAGCTGGACCTTGGTGCATTACAATTGCCTCATCATGTCATGCTTACAGAACTTGGTTAAATTGTAATTGTTTTACATTTTAAATACTCTGTTTCAATAAATATTAAGTTATAAAGAGAGGGGAATAAAAATATTGAGTGAAATTGCCATCTAATACACAAGATAGGAGGAATTGTTCTATTCAGTCCAGAAAAATGATCGACAATTTGTAACTAAGTTATTATTAAAACAACAAGGAGACCTACACAGAGTAAACAGACACATTTACATTAAAGGCCTAAAGCCAAGAATCAGGTCATGTGTTTTCATATTTGGATCCATATAGATCCATAAAAGAAGTTGATATTTAATATTTATTATTTCATGTTGTGAGCACTATTTACAGTGCACACTTGCATCCATGTGCATGTTGGTACTTGTAGTGTCACAAATGTGCACTTTAAATAGTGCTCACATCATGAAATAATATATGTTGCCTCAGTCATAAATACATTATAATTGCCCCTGTTAGCAATCAAATAGTATTGCCCCATAATATAATTATAAAATAATATTCCCCCCTTATCATAACATAATGTTAAAATCTTAATATACTCATACATTAATTTGTCCTTAATATATTCATAAAATAATTTCCCCCTTAAGATCTTTATTAATTTCTGCCTCGATAATTAATTAATAATGATTGCCATCATGATTAATAAATCTATGCCTCCTCTTATGTTCTGAATGGCCTGATAGCTCAAGCAGCATGCAGGTTGAGCTATCTCGCCTGTTACAAGCACCACTTTTTTTCTAGCATTTTTATCTGGAAGTTTTTCAAACCATTGCTTAATAAATTTCACTCTTTGTATTTTCACCATGTAAAAATATCAGGACGGTGGTGTTAATGTGGCAATTTGAAAAGCAGTGTTTTTTTGAGTGCCGTGGTCGTAAGTAAATTTGGCCGTTTAATAAGCAACAAAAACATTGCAGAATAATTGGAGGTTTCACTAAACCATTCACACCACGTCTACAGTGCATTACATTTGTAAGCACACTGACCAATGTAATAAAAAGCTTGTAAACACACAAAAGTGAAACAAAATAAATACTATCCGGGGAAGCCACATAAAAATCTAAATTAATAAAGGAGGTAGAGGATGTATGACATTTTTACTGTTTCCACCCTGTGAATTTTCCAGAGCTTTCTCTACCCTGCAAAATTTGGACCAAATTAATTTTATGGGGGTGTTTCCAAAGAATGTGAAGTTGTACTGTACTAACATGTACTTGGACAAATAGGTACACTCGTACACATAATAAAAAACATTTCAAGTCTTGTGCTGTTTGTAGATGACCCTTATTGACACATTAAGTTGATGCCGATTGTTTTTCCCAATAATATGCAATTTAAAACTTAGTTATAGTGGAAATGAACAAATTTGTAACTGATAAGGAGACAGTTCTAAATGATATTATTGAAATCATACTTGCAGTGGAATTGCTACAAAGTATAAAGTAAACCTCTTTTATTAATGTATAATTAGATAAATAAACCCAAAATAAAATCTGTGCTGGTGGTGACCTGATCAATAAAAAGCCTGTGGTCAGGGGCGGACAAAGGTATTGCAAGGTCACATAGCAAAATTTGGTGGAGGGACAGGATATGCCAGTCCACCCCCTCCTGAGGCCCCCACTATGCTTTTCTGAGTATAAGTGGGACCAGTGCATGTGCAGTGCTGCCCAAAACCGGAATTCACTGTGCATGCACCAGCCCCCACTAATGCTCAGAGCCTGCAGTGGCATTAGACTGTGGCGCATTTTGGGATAAGTATACCCTTGTACTCTGTAAGTAATATCAACTGCTTTATTGATTCCAGAATCCTTAAAACTACTAAGCTATGATATTTCTTTGCTATCCCTTCTAAAAATAATTAAAATTAGAAAGAAAAAAAAATTAAAGACAAAAAAGGAGATTAGTTGAAATCACACTCACACATACTATACTTCTATACTGCTCCATATGGTATATGTATATTTAGTATCTTAATCAATGGGAGAAATTGCTGAATGCATTTTGTAATGTTTTCCTTGGGTGCACTAATTGAGTGAAACTTTGGTTATAAACAAAAATAACTGTACATTTTTTAGTATTTTTCCTATGAAACCCTAATAATCTGAATAAAACTATATTTACTTAAAATGTAAAGAAAAATATATCTGTCACAGAGGCGAACAATGAAAATGTATTGCTAACAAAAAGGTTTGCGGTTTAATCAGCACACAGCACAGTTGCTTGTTTTGGTCATGAGACCACAAAGAATCTTTGGTGATTAAGGGTATATAATCCGCTTTAGTAAACACAATGGAATTAGATGGAAAACATTCTAACATGTTTAATAAAACATAATCCCTTTTATATTTCAGGTTCCAGTGCTCAAGGTGTTCACGGTGGTGGCCCTCAGCACAGGTACATATTCTGTTCCTGATAAGGTGGGACAAGCATTCTAGATGTGGCACAGTGAGAATGAGGATCTATAGGCAAGAATGTAAGAGATGTAACTTTGCTGTGTTGGAAAAAGCAGAGATTACTGAAGAGAACAGTAAACGGGTCATCAGCAATCTGGTCAGCAAAATCCAGAGCATGGTCTATAGGAAGAATAGTGGCAATGTAATCTTACCGCCTGTGGTTTACATTGACATAGATGGGCCTCATGATAAGGAACATTGTGAGGCATGTAAGGAGAAAGTATGTCGATGGAAAGCAGTGGACACTGACATAAGAGGACACGTCATTAAGCCGCAATCAGATCAACTCCAAATAGGAAAAAGGTTGACAGCAGCTCATCAAACAGGAAATGTGGAATGTTGTAAAATGTTATGCTATGCTATGCCTTTTATCATTTTTCTAATATGCATATTGGCTTTTTTTTTTTTCAAAAAAATTATCATTTTTATGAAGTAACGCAGAGGGTCAACTACCATGGCCATATCTATCTATTCAAAGATTAATTGATTACATGTTTTATGTTGCATTGTGATGCCCTTCTTTCTTTTTTATTGTAACCTTTGGTTGAAATACATAATGGTAAAACAGCAACAAGAGGCAGACAGGTAAAAGGGGTGAGAATAAATAACGGCTGCACATTTCGCATCCAGTTTTGTTCGGAGGGTGACTGTGTGCTCACTTCAGTCACGTGATTACTTAGAGATGTGGTAATGGACATAGAGTCACCACTCTGGGCTTGATGCTGAGCTGGATGTATGACCATTTGTACTGCGCATGTCCACAAAAAATCTACACAGAGTTGCACACTACACTTGCACCTGCATGTGACTGGGGAAGGAAGGGTCAGGCTAACGTAGGCCAAATACAGTATGGAAGCGCTCACCTTATTGTGGACAGAGGCAGACCCGCATGGGACACAGATATACAGGCGTATCTGTGCCTGTCAAAGATCTATCACATGTATGTACCTGATGGCTTGTGATGATAACAGTCGCCAGCACTAGCTAGCTGCTTCTGTTTGGCTGATTGAGCATTCACCTCTTCATTGATCGTGCATATATTATAGGATTTTTAAAAAAAAATAAAAATTCTGCTAGTTTCATTTGTATGCAAGTAATATTATATCTGCTGCATTATATCGAGCCTAATAGTGAATGTGTTTTTCGCTATCAAACCAAATGCTTATGACCTTGCTGTGTGTATGCTGGTGTATATATGTCTGACATAAGCCTAGCACATATACTACATGTGCAGAGCTGAGCACATCTTGTGATGCGTGCAATGCAGCATATGGGCGTAAATATACTGTTTTTACGGGTGGCTAAATTATGCCCAATATGTGTCCAGCTCAGCATCAGGCCCTCTATCTCTATAAGTCTATCTCTACTTATTTTGGTGTAATTAGTGTCTCATAGGAAAGCAATTGCCAGTAGCTGTCTTACAATTGGTCAATGTCAAATTAATGACTATATTTATGTATATGGACGGTGATATCCATTTTTGCTATGCAATGCTTAATATTACAACATTGTTTCTCCCATTTTTTATATATGCCCAGTAATTGTGGCTGCATAAATACCCTGCATGGTAAGACAGTGTCAGACTGACACATAAAAGGCCCTGTAAGAGGTGGTGCACTGCTTAAGGGTGTGTGGTGAGGCTTTGAAGGGAATGTGACTCCCCTATACACAGTGCGAGCCTACTGGGAAGTCAGAGACAATGCTCTTCGGACAGTGGCACATGTCGTTCTCCATTCCCTTCAATCAAACCAGACATAGTCATAGAAATTAACAGTGAATATGCACATCCCACTCTTACTGGTGATATATGTCCTGTGCCAACCAATAAGCTTTAAACCAAGCTGAGAGACATCACAAAAGCTCCTAATAATGTTTGTCTGTCAAAGGATGAAGCTAATCTTAGCTGTTGAATCTTAACTTGTCTGAATTTTGTAATTATAAAGAAGAAAAATTACATGTATATTTTATCATGAAACATCTTTTAGATAAAAGTGGATAATTCCTTCCCAGGACTTACTCTTGTAAAGCCAAATACGTTTTTACACATTTTGCTCTAGTGTGATGATGTAATTGAGGGGGGAAATAATTTAACACAAATGAGTGAATTTGAGGTGGTGTAATATGCTGATTTGAAATGAACAAAAATAAATCATTATTCTTATTATCATTATTCATCATTATTATTCTTATAAATAAAGAATGTTGAATTACAGTAACATCATGAGTTTGTGAAACAACTATTCATATGTTTCTTCATATACCCTTATATTTCTGCACATGCAGAGCTGGTTCACCACATGCAAAGGACACTTCTGACAGTCTCCTATGTCAAGGGTGGAATGGGGGAGGGAAGGGGCGTATGTACATAGGAAAAGTACAGTAAGGGCGTGCCAAGGCCGAGCACACACACATCCGTCCAATTCAAGCTCTGGGCATCTCTCAGGTATGTGATTTAACCGTATCACTTGCACCAGCTACATGTCAGGTGTAAGTGCTGATTGATAATGATTATGGTCATGAATTCATGCTAGAATTTGTGTTTTCAATTAAGAATAACTGTAAAAATGCATTTTATGTGCAGTAGTCATTAACAACATCGTGATAAATGTATTTCATGCTAAAAATAAAAAACTATATTTTATGCATTTTTGATAATATTATTAACAGGTGTTAATGTATTTAATGATATTGTTTTAACTCTGTGTTCTGATGGGGTTTTATATATACCTATGCATTCTGTGTATCCTGCAGTGTGTTGTTTCTGTCTACATAATGCAAGTGCCGTATAGGCAGAGCATACTTACACCCGCATTCAACTAGAAATGTTTCTTGAGATCCGCTTGTACTTGCATACAGTTTCCATCCAATTTAAAAAAACACATATTATGTTCACCTTAATGAATCAGGCCCATAAAGAATGACATTGACAGACACAGCACGACAGTTTACAAACAGCAGAAGAAATGTGTGTAAGAGGAGGAAAAGAAGGGTAGGTTGTTGCATCTGAATGTACCGTATTTCTACAGACGTTGAAGGAAGGCACAAAGATATATGAACACCGGTGGCCAGAATATTCATAAACGTTCCAGAGGAAACACAGGTGGCAGGCTGTGGAAGAGGAAAGTCTGATGACAAATTATACTAGGAAAAAGGACAGCAAGTGCAAATGGAAGTCACATATGGCCAATCTGTGGTTGTAAAGTGGAACATTGTGGTGCCCCAAAGCCCTGTTGAACAGCACAGAGGAGTGCATAAACGCTTTTAAAATGCAGGGCTACATGGGGTTAATTGTGCTCCTGAAAACTTGTGCCCAGGAGTGATTGACAGGAGGAGGATGAAGACCCTGATTGGCTGGGGGAGTAACAGGAAGAGGATGTGCAGGAAGGAGGAGAAAGAGAGAGCAGCATGGTAGAAAGAACCAGGGGGAGGACATGCAGCCGAGCAGAGATAAGATAAGCAGCTGCCAGAACTGTGACATTGCCAGCAATGCGGACGGAGAACAGCTGGGGACACGCAGCAGGGCGCCAAAGACAGTCTCCACTAACTGCAGAACCGTCTCAAGGTAAAACCCTAGCCTGCAGTGAACTGCACACACCTCAGTGTCAGAGGGAAGAGTGATGAGAGAATCTATCCAAAACTGACATTGCATTCTTGTACAAGGAAGGATTGTGAGAGCTTTTCCCCCAGATCATACCTTTACACAGGCTGCAGGGAAAAATTAAGACGGTCGTTTCAGCTATATCCTGTGTGTGTGCTGAAATCTGGACACCATACCCTGTTGCAGAGCACATGTGCTGATAGAGATTCATAGACTGTTGAGAGAACAGCGCCATCTTGTGGCTGAAATGAGCAACAGCCCTGCATTCTACTATAATACTTAACCCTTGATGGAAACCTCTGCAGGACATTGGAACACTACCCAAATTCCTGTGCACAGGTGTGAGGAAACGGGCTGCTACTGGATTGAGAACTTTGTATTTATCACCCGTTTCTCACGGTTTAAGGTGCTTTTTAATCCTTGGCCCAGTCTAAGTATATACACCAGAGCATCAGTGTATTATGTGTATTATTATTTCATGTTATTAGATACATTTTGCCCATACTATTACCTGCGATATTGTATGTAGTATAAATATAAAGAATATTGCCATACTGTGTGAAAATATCAGAACAACAGCAGTCATTTTGCTTGTGCTAGCTAATGTAATTACCATTTGTCTAAAATGTCTATTGTATGGGGTGCAGCTGAGATGTGGTTTGTAATCAGATCAATGTCTGAGTTAACTAGTTGGCAGCCCATGTTAATTAGCTAGGTCAACAGGTAACCTGAGAGGTAATGAGGTTAGAACTTCTAATGACATGCAATGTGCCTCCACGGTACAGCACAGCAAGGCACCGGCTACACAGCACCCAGAGGAAGCCTATCAGAGGAGTTGCAAGAAACGTGAACCATGAACAAGTATAACTCCCTAAAACTGGATGAACTCCGGGGATTATGCCGGACAAGGGAAATTGCTACTACCCAGGATGACTTCAGGCCACAACTAGTGGAAAAACTATGCAAATGGGACCTGTGCCTACTCGATAATGCGGGCAGGAAGGAAATATCAGACGTCCCAGCAGTGGAAGCCACCCAAGTTGAGACTTATGTTGCAGAAATCCTGAAAGCCAAGGAGTTGTATAAGGACCAGGAGCAGCCAGTAAGGATTCAGGAGATTGCAGCTACAATACAAACATTCCCCACCCCAGGCCAGTCAGCAGTGCACAGTGGAAGCTATGACTATGGTCAGCTTCGTCAAGAGCTGCAGCATGTCCTTGGTCAGTGGATCCGGAGAAAAGGGCTTGAGCTGGTAAAAGCAGGGCTGACTGAGATATTTCCCAGCCTTCAGGATTGGGTGGCAAAGTGTAACCCACAGTCCTGGGAGAAAGTAGAAAAGGGGCAGAGTGAAGGCCCAAGGAGACCCAGCAGCCAAGGACAAGCAATACCACACTTGGGACAAGTCTGGAAGTGGTGCCATCGATGTGGATACTGGGGACATATTCAACAGCAGTGTCCCACTGTCACGGGCACTAGGAGTCTTTACCCAGGAAATCACCAGATGGTGGCTTACCAGAGTAATATAGATGGTAATAGGTACTCTGGTAGCAGGGTGACCACGGAACAGGAGGAACAGCAGATGGTGAGAGAATGCTCAGGAAAAGTCTATGACTAGCAGCACTGGTAATGAGTATATAACTGTACACGAGGAACCAGATGGACAAGGAGATGTGAGGGTAGTCAGTGGTCTGCGTATAGCAAGTTGTACCACTGCTATAGTGAGGAGGAATGTCCAGAGGTAGCGAGGAGGCAGTGAGAGTCAGCGGTCTGCATATAGCAAGTTGTACCGCTGTCTAGGTGAAGGAATGGAATCCAGGTGGAGGTAGATAACAGGGAAGTCAGTGGTCTGCGGATAGCAAGTTGTACCACTGCTATGTGAGAGGATACTGGAAACTGGTGTCACAGGGAACAGGAGTCAGTGGTCTGCATATAGCAAGTTGTACCACTGCAATATATATGTGAGGATAGCACGAGGAGATGAATGCTATGCAGAGTATACACGGGCACACAGGACTTGATCCCACGATGATATCACAATACAAATGATAACAGAGCAGCACTGCTGAAGTATACAAAGTCACAATAACAATCCAGGCAAATAGGAAACAAAGTCAATGGTAGCGATAGTCTCAGTGGATAAAGGACTCCGGAGGGGAACACAACTCAGTCCAGCTAGATATGCAATACATAAGCAAAGTCAATGAGAAGTATGCATACCGCGGTTCAGGAGAGCAGGCTGTCAGAGAGATGTGCAGGGATACCTGAACGGCTGAAGGCCGGCAGGAGGAGAGACCACTGGAAGGTGGAAGCGGTAATCAAGTTGGTGCAGCGCACGGCAAGTAAACCAGCATGAATGAGGCAATACTCTGGAAGCAGTAGTAAAAGGAACTGGAACATGAAGAACACGGGAGAGTTGAAGCGGTCTGAACTCCAGTAGCAGAGATGGTAGCAGCGGAGCGCTGACCCGATGAACACAGGAGAGTTGAGATGAGCTGGAACTCTGTAGAAGCAATGGAGGCAGCGGATAGGAATCAGCTGGCTGCAGACACGATGAACACCGGGGAGTTGAGGTGAGCAGGAACTCTGTAGAAGCAATGGAGGCAGCGGATAGGAATCAGCTGGCTGGAGACACGATGAACACCGGGGAGTTGAGGTGAGCAGGAACTCTGTAGAAACAACTGAGGCAGCGGATAGGAATCAGCTGGTGCAGACACGATGAACACAGGAGAGTTGAAGTGAGTAGAAACTCTGTAGAAACCACGGAGGCAGCGGATAGGAATCAGCTGGTGCAGACACGATGAACACAGGAGAGTTGAAGTGAGTAGGAACTCTGTAGAAACCACGGAGGCAGCGGATAGGAATCAGCTGGTGCAGACACGATGAACACAGGAGAGTTGAAGTGAGTAGGAACTCTGTAGAAACCACGGAGGCAGCGGATAGGAATCAGCTGGTGCAGACACGATGAACACAGGAGAGTTGAAGTGGTCTGGAAACCACAAACGAATAACAGGAATCAGCAGGAGCTGAATACACGAGGAAACACAGGAACACCTTCAGAGGCTCATAGGAATGAGACTCCAAGATCAGGCAACGAGGTATTGACCTCAGGTGGTTTAAATAGGGAGTGTTGCCTGATCAGCCAATTAATGAAAAGCAACAGGTACTGAAGGCTTGAAAGGGCTGCACATGCGCAGACCCTCAGGATGGCGGACGGCCATGGTTCCTAAACACACGAGAAGTAGCACTCACAGTCCGGTGAGTGACAGTACCCCCCCTTTTAAAGGTGGGCACAGAACACCTGGAACCGGGTTTGTCCGGAAACTTGGAATAGAACTTCTTAAGAAGAGTTGGAGCGTTGAGATCTTCTGCTTTGATCCATGAACGCTCCTCAGGACCAAAGCCCTTCCAATGAACGAGGAAACGAAGAACTCCTCGCGAAATTTTTGCATCCAATATATGAGTAATCTCAAAGTCCTCCTCTTGATGAATCTGAACTGGCCGAGGTGCTGAAGGAGGGACCGAGAAACGGTTGATGATAAGAGGTTTGAGCAAAGACACATGGAAGGCATTGGAAATACGAAGGTTCTTAGGAAGTAGAAGTTTGAAACAAACTGTATTTATCACTTGAATGATCCTATATGGACCAATAAAACAAGGAGCGAACTTCATAGATGGGACCTTCAAACGAATATTTGTGGTTGATAACCAAACACGATCTCTGATTTTCAGTGGTGGAATAGCCCGTCTCTTTTTATCTGCAAAAGACTTATATCTGGCAGAAGTCTTCTTTAAACAGGTTTTGACCTGCGACCAAATATTTTTGAAGGTTTGACAAATAGTCTCTACATCAGGAACTTGGGTGGGAGGGAGGGCAGGAAATTCCGGAAAAGACGGATGGTGACCGTAAACCACAAAGAATGGAGTTTTAGAAGATGACTCATGGTACATGTTGTTATGAGCGAATTCAGCCCATGGAAGCAATTCTACCCAGTTGTCTTGGTTGGCTGAAGAGAACATCCTTATAAAAGTCTCAAGATCTTGATTGACCCTTTCGGTTTGACCGTTTGATTGAGGATGGTAGGAGGATAAGAGTGATAATCGTATGCCCAAGGTCTTACAGAGGGATCGCCAGAATCTGGAAACGAATTGTACTCCTCTATCTGAAACAATCTCGGACGGACAACCATGAATACGGAAGATTTCTTTGATGAAATATTCAGCCAGAGTAGAAGAAGAAGGCAAACCAGTCAAGGGAACGAAAAGCGCCATCTTCGAAAATCTGTCCACCACTACCCAAATAGTATTGCAGTTTTTACTAGGAGGAAGATCAGTAACAAAGTCCATACTAATATGGGTCCACGGCTTGGACGGAATGGGAAGTGGTTGAAGCAAACCCGCTGGAGTTCTGCGGGGAGTCTTGAACTGGGAACACAATTTACATGCAGCTACAAAATCTTTGACATCTCTCCTCATAGAAGGCCACCAATAACTTCGAGAAAGAATTTCAAAGGTCTTGCGTTCACCAGAGTGTCCAGAAAAACGAGAAGAGTGAAACCATGAAAGGATTTTCTTCCTAAGAGCAGGAAGCACGAGGGTTTTCCCAAATGGTAGCACTTTAGTGGAAGAAGCAGCCAGAGAAACACATTTGGGGTCTAATATAGAGTGGTTGGGACCATCTTCAACGTCTGAGGACGTCACAAAAGCTCGAGATAGAGCATCTGCTTTTTTATTCTTTGCAGCTGGTTTGAAGGTTATGATTAATTCAAAACGAGAAAAGAAAAGAGACCATCTTGCTTGACGAGGATTCAAACATTGAGCAGACTGTAAATATGACAAATTCTTATGATCAGTAAAAATTGTCACAGGATGACGAGCTCCCTCCAACAAGTATCTCCACTCCTCTAATGCTACTTTAATAGCCAGCAACTCCTTGTCCCCAATGGTGTAATTCTTCTCCGCAGGCAGAAGACCCCGAGAGTAAAAGGCACAAGGATGGAATTTTTGTTGCTCCGATCTTTGGGAGAGAATGGCTCCTAAACCAACATTAGAGGCATCTACCTCTAGGAAGAAAGGAAGCGTCACATCAGGCTGTCGAAGAATAGGAGCAGAGAAGAAGGACTCTTTAAGAAACTGGAAAGCTTGAAGGGCCTCAGAGGACCATTGCTTAGTATTGGCCCCTTTACGAGTTAGGGCCACAATAGGAGATGCAATCGAGGAGAAATCTTGAATGAAGCGTCTATAGTAATTGGCAAAACCTAAAAAACGCTGAATTGCACGAAGAGTAGTTGGCTGAGGCCAATGTAACACAGCATTCACCTTTTCTGGATCCATCTGTAGACCAACTCCGGAGACAATATATCCCAGATATGGAATCTGGGGCAACTCGAATGAACACTTTTCTAACTTGCAGAATAATGAATTTTTCCGGAGTCTGGAAAGGACCTCTGCCACATGTTGATGATGAGAAGGCAGGTCCTGTGAAAAGATCAATATGTCGTCCAGATAGACGACGACACAAACATATAACAAGTCCCGAAAGATCTCATTAACGAAACCCTGGAAAACATCGGGGGCATTACATAAGCCGAAGGGCATTACTAAATATTCATAATGCCCATCTCTGATGTTGAAAGCTGTTTTCCATTCGTCACCGGACCTCATTCTAATTAAATTGTAAGCACCACGAAGATCCAACTTAGTAAAGATCCGAGCTCCCTTAATACGATCAAATAACTCAGTAATAAGTGGAATGGGATACCGATTTTTGATAGTTATGGCATTAAGTCCACGGAAATCAATGCAGGGGCGTAATGATCCATCCTTCTTTTTTACAAAGGAAAACCCGGCTCCAGCGGGAGAGGTAGAAGGTCGAATAAATCCTCGCTGGAGATTCTCTTGAATGTATTCAGATGTAGCTTGAGTTTCAGGTAACGAAAGTGGATACACACGACCCCTGGGAGGAGTCTTGCCAGGTTGAAGGTCAATCGGACAGTCCCACGAACGATGAGGAGGAAGACGTTCAGACTGAGTTTTATCAAATACATCGGCAAATGAAGCATACTGAGGAGGAAGTCCCGGTGAGGAAGGTGAAATGGAGGATTGCTGTATTTTAAGAGGAACGACTTGAGAGAGACAACGATGATGACATTCAGTTCCCCAAGACGTAACTTGAGGAGTGTGCCAGTCAATCTGGGGAGAATGACGTTGAAGCCATGGAAGGCCTAATACAATCGGACTTGTAGTAACAGGAAGAATTAAAAATGAAATTTCTTCTTGGTGTAATACACCAATTTGAAGGGTTACTGGAGACGTACTCTGGGTGATGAAACCATTCACAATGCGTGATCCATCGATAGCAGTCACAGTAATAGGTGTCTTTAAAGTAATCACTGGTAGGGACCATTGATTCACGAGGGATTTAGAAATAAAGTTTCCCGCAGCTCCAGAGTCAATAAGTGCTTGGGACTTAAAGGATTTGGTAGGAAACTGTAACATCAAAAGCACAGACTTTTAATTTCGTAGAACAAGGAGAGGACTCCAGGGACCCTAACTTCACCTCTCCAGAACTGGTTAGGGCCTGGCATTTCCCATTTTTTTAGGGCATGAATTGAGCATATGCGTGGAATCAGCACAATAGATACAAAGTCTATTTTTTACTCTTCGGTCCCTCTCCTCTGAAGTTAATTTGGAGCGGCCTATCTCCATGGGTATCTCCGGAGATGAAGCTAGGCGAGGTTGAGGACTTGAGCGAAGAGGTGCTTTAACTGAAGTTGTTTTTTCAGACTCTCTTTCACGAAATCTCATGTCTACACGGTGGCAAAGAGAAATCAAATCTTCTAAAGAAGTAGGTAATTCTTGAGTAGTCAGTGCATCTTTAATTTTATCAGAAAGCCCCTGCCAGAAGGCAGCAATTAACGCTTCAGTGTTCCACTGAAGTTCAGAGGCTAATATCCTAAATTGAATGACGTACTGGCCTACTGTACGAGAACCCTGATGTAGACGGAGGATGCTGGATGCAGCGGAAATAACACGACCTGGTTCATCAAATACACTTCGGAACATGGAAATAAATTTGGCACTATCCTGTAATAATGGGTCATTTCTTTCCCACAGAGGGGATGCCCATGCGAGACCTTGTCCGGAAAACAAGGAAATAAGATAGGCCACTCTGGAACGATGAGTAGAGAAATTTTGAGGTTGAAGCTCAAAATTAACTGAGCATTGATTCAGAAACCCCCTGCATGTTTTGGGGTCTCCATCATATTTTGACGGAGTAGGCAGGTGAAGCGTGGAAGCCGTAGACACCTGGGATGGCACTGGGGAAACGGAGGAAAACACAGGAGCATTAATAGTAGCTGTGATATTCTGCACAGACGTTCCTTGGGAGGCTAACGCCTGGTAACATTGCAGCAATAGTTGTTGGCGAGCATCCTGTTGTTCCATTTGGGAAACCAGATGCTGCAGCATCTCTTTAGCTGTAGGTTCCGCATCTGGGACTGTCATGGCCTGATCTTACTGTCACGGGCACTAGGAGTCTTTACCCAGGAAATCACCAGATGGTGGCTTACCAGAGTAATATAGATGGTAATAGGTACTCTGGTAGCAGGGTGACCACGGAACAGGAGGAACAGCAGATGGTGAGAGAATGCTTGTCACTCACCGGACCGTGAGTGCTTCTTCCCGGACATTTAGGAACCGTGGCCGTCCTCCATCCTGAGGGACTGCGCATGCGCAGCCCTTCCCAAACCTTCAGTGTATGTTCCTTTAACTTAATTGGCAGATCAGGCAACCTCCCTATATTAAGCACCTGTGGTCAACACCACGTTGCCTGATCTTGGAGTCTCATTCCCCATGAGTCTCTGAAGGTGTTCCTGTGTTTCCTCGTTATTCAGCCCAGCTGATTCCTGTGGTTTCCAAACCACTTCTACCTCTGTGGTTTCCAAACCACTTCTACTCCTGTGGTTCCCATACCACTTCTACCATCATCTGTATCATCGTGACTGTGAGCTGATTCCTATCCGCTGCCTCCGTGCACTACAGTCTTCCATACCACTTCTACCATCATCTGTATCATCGTGACTGTGAGCTGATTCCTATCCGCTGCCTCCGTGCACTACAGTCTTCTAACCACTTCAACTCTACTATGTATTATTGGGACTGTTAGCTCATTCCTATCCGCTGCCTCCGTGCACTTCAGTCTCCCATTCACTTCCATTCACCTGTTCATGATTGTGACTGCCAGCTGATTCCTATCCGCTGCCTCCGTGCACTACAGTCTCCAACCTCCAACTCGTCTGTGTTTCAGGATCGTGACTGCTGCTGATTCCTATCCGCTGCCTCCGTGCACTACAGTCTTCAACTTGCAACCCGTCTGTGTTTCATCACCGTGACTGCTGCTGATTCCTATCCGCTGCCTCCGTGCACTACAGTCTTCAACCTGCAACCCGTCTGTGTTTCATCGTGACTGTCTGGCTGATTCCTATCCGCTGCCTCTGGGCGCTTCAGTCTTCAGTCCTTGTCAGCTCTCCCGTGTTTCCCTGAGTCTGCTGCCTATGGTGCTACCTGCTATTCTCCGTGATCAACAGTTCCAGTTCAACTCTGCTCTCCTGTGTCCCATCGTTACTGCACCTGCTGGTTGCTATTGGCTACCCCCGTGTTCCCGCAGAGCTCCGCTGCTACTACTCCTCAGCGCGACTTATCCATCTACTGCTGATCCGCTCTCCACGCTTTCCTGTGTGTCCCGGCTGGTCTACCTACCTGTGCGCTGCACCTACTAGACCACTGCTTCACCCATCCAGGGACTTCGCATCCTGCCGGCCTCCTGCCGTTCAGGTATCTCTGCACTCCTGTCTGACTGCCTTCTCCTGAACCACGGTATGCATACTTCTCATTGACTGTGCTGTGTATTGCATACCTTGCTGGACTGTGTTGGTTCTCCTCTGGAGTGTGTTATCCACTGAGTCTACTGCCATCATTGACTGCGTTATCTTATGCTGGACTACTTCAAGAGACTTTCTATATTGGCAGTGTTGCTCAGTTACCTATACATTAATATTGTGCATATTACTGTGGTTCAAAGTCAAGGTGCCCGTGTATATCTTGTGTTGCAGTCTCTCCCCGTGCACCTCCTCACATATATATTCAGTGGTACAACTTGCTGAAGGCAGACCACTGATCCCTGTTTCCAGTATCACCTGTTCCATTATCCTCTCACATAGCAGTGGTACAACTTGCTATCGCAGACCACTGACTACCCGGATACCTCCACTTGGATTCCATTCCTTCACTCAGACAGCGGTACAACTTGCCATCCGCAGACCGCTGACTCTCATCACCCCCTCGTTTCTGTTGGACATTCCTCCTCACTATAGCAGTGGTACAACTTGCTATCGCAGACCACTGACTACCTTCACGTGTCCTTTGTCCATACAGTTCCTCGTGTATTACCACTTCATATTGCCAGTGCTGCTAGTCATAGACTTTCCTGAGCATCTCATCAGCTGCTATTTCCTGTTCCGTGATCACCCTGCTACCAGAGTACCATATTACCACCTATACTGCTCTGGTAAGCCTATCACCTGGTGATCCCTGGGTAAAGACTCCTAGTGCCCGTGACAGTAAGATCAGGCCATGACAGACCCAGATACGGAACCTACCGCTAAAGAGTTGCTGCAGCATCTGGTCAGCCGTGTGGAGCAACAGGATGCTCGCCAACAGCTGTTACTTCAATGTTACCAATCGTTAACCTCCCAAGGAACATCTGGACAGACTGTTACAGCTAATATTGAAGCTCCTGTGCTTTCCTCCGTTTCCCCAGTGCCATCCCAGGTGTCTACAGCTCCTACGCTTCACCTGCCTACTCCGTCAAAATATGACGGGGACCCCAAAACTTGTAGAGGTTTCCTTAACCAATGTTCAGTCCATTTTGAACTCCAACCTCAAAATTTTTCTACCCATCGTTCCAGAGTGGCCTATCTTATCTCATTGTTTTCCGGACAAGCCCTGGCTTGGGCCTCCCCTCTGTGGGAAAGAAACAATCCAATTCTACAAGATAGTGCCAAATTCATTTCCACGTTCCGAAGTGTGTTCGATGAACCAGGTCGTGTGACCTCCGCTGCTTCCAGCATTCTTCGTTTACGACAAGGCTCCAATACAGTAGGACAGTATGTCATTCAATTTAGGATCTTAGCCTCTGAACTTCAGTGGAATACTGAAGCATTAGTTGCCGCCTTCTGGCAGGGGCTCTCCGATAAAATTAAAGATGCACTGACTACCCAAGAGCTTCCTTCGTCACTAGAAGATTTGATCTCTCTTTGCCATCGTGTAGATATGAGATTTCGGGAAAGAGAGTCTGAGAAAACAACGGCTGTCAAAGCACCTCTTCGTTCAAACCCTCAATTTCGTCCAGCTCCATCCTCTGTGATTCCCATGGAGATAGGACGTTCCAAGTTATCTTCTGAGGAGAGGAAACGAAGAGTCAAGAATAGACTCTGTATCTATTGTGCTGATTCCACTCATGTCCTCAGCTCCTGCCCTAAGAGATCGGGAAATGCCAGGCCCTAACTAGTTCTGGAGAGGTGAAGTTAGGGTCCCTGGAGTCCTCTCCATCGTCTATGAAATCTAAAGTCTGCGCTTTCGATGTGACTATCTCCTTTGCTACCAAATCCTTTGAGTCACAGGCATTGATTGATTCCGGAGCAGCAGGAAATTTCATTTCTAAATCACTAGTGAATCAATGGTCCCTACCAGTGATCACTTTAAAAACCCCTATTACTGTGACGGCTATAGATGGATCACGTCTCATCAATGGTCTCATCACTCAGAGTACGTCTCCAGTAACCCTTCAGATTGGTGTACTACACCATGAAGAAATTTCGTTTTTAATTCTTCCAGTTACGACAAGTCCGATTGTCTTAGGCCTTCCATGGCTTCAGTGTCACTCTCCCCAGATTGACTGGCGCACTCCTCAAGTTACGTCTTGGGGGTCTGAATGTCACCATCGTTGTCTTTCTCAAGTGACTCCTCTTAAAGTACAGCAATCTTCCATCACATCTTCCTTCCCGGGACTCCCTCCTCAGTATGCTTCATTTGCCGATGTGTTTGATAAAGCTCAGTCTGAACGTCTTCCTCCTCATCGTTCTTGGGATTGTCCGATTGACCTTCTACCTGGCAAGACTCCTCCCAGGGGCCGGGCCTATCCTCTCTCGTTGCCCGAAACTCAAGCCACCTCTGAGTACATACAGGAGAATCTCCAGCGTGGCTTCATTCGACCTTCCACCTCTCCCGCTGGAGCGGGGTTCTTCTTCGTCAAAAAGAAGGATGGATCATTACGCCCTTGTATAGATTTTCGTGGACTCAACGCCATCACTATCAAGAATCGGTATCCCATTCCGCTGATCACTGAGCTATTTGATCGCATCAAGGGAGCTCGGATATTTACTAAGTTGGATCTTCGTGGTGCCTACAATTTAATTAGAATCCGTTCCGGTGATGAATGGAAGACCGCGTTCAACACCAGAGATGGGCATTACGAATATTTAGTAATGCCCTTCGGGCTGTGTAATGCCCCCGCTGTTTTCCAGGGTTTCGTCAATGAGATCTTTCGGGACTTATTATATGTATGTGTCGTTGTCTACCTGGACGACATATTGATCTTCTCACAGGACCTGCCTTCTCATCACCAACATGTGGCAGAGGTCCTCTCCAGACTGCGGAAAAACTCATTGTTCTGTAAATTGGAAAAATGTTCATTCGAATTACCCCAGATTCCATTCTTGGGGTATATAGTTTCCGGAGTTGGCCTGAAGATGGATCCAGACAAAGTAAATGCTGTACTACATTGGCCTCAGCCAACTACTCTTCGTGCCATCCAGCGTTTTTTAGGTTTTGCCAATTACTATAGACGCTTCATTCAAGACTTCTCGTCCATTGCATCTCCTATTGTGGCCCTGACTCGTAAAGGGGCTAATACTAAGCAATGGTCATCTGAGGCTCTCCAAGCCTTTCAAATTCTCAAAGAGTCCTTCTCGTCTGCTCCCATTCTTCGACAGCCTGATGTGACACTTCCCTTCTTCCTAGAAGTAGATGCCTCTAATGTGGGCTTAGGAGCCATTCTCTCCCAACGCTCGGAGCAACAAAAATTACATCCTTGTGCCTTCTACTCTCGGGGTCTTCTGCCCGCCGAGAAAAATTATACTATCGGGGACAAGGAGTTGCTGGCCATCAAAGCTGCATTAGAGGAATGGAGATACTTGTTGGAAGGAGCTCGTCATCCGGTGACGATCTTCACAGATCATAAGAACTTGTCATATTTGCAATCTGCTCAATGCTTGAACCCTCGTCAAGCAAGATGGTCTCTTTTCTTTTCCCGTTTTGAATTAATTATAACCTTCAAACCAGCCGCTAAGAACAAGAAAGCTGACGCTCTATCTCGAGCTTTTGTGACGTCCTCTGATGTAGAAGAGGTTCCCAACCATGCTATTCTAGACCCCAAATGTATTTCTCTGGCTGCTTCATCCACCAAAATGCTACCATTTGGGAAGACTCTCGTGCCTCCTACCCTGAGGAGGAAAATCCTTTCGTGGTTCCATGCCTCTCGTTTTTCTGGACACGCCGGTGAACACAAGACCTTTGAGATTCTCTCTCGAAGTTACTGGTGGCCTTCAATGAGGAGAGACGTCAAAGAGTTTATTGCTTCCTGTGAATTATGTTCCCAGTTCAAATCCTCCCGCAGAACTCCAGCAGGGTTGCTGCGACCACTACCCATTCCGTCCAAGCCTTGGACACATATTAGTATGGATTTCGTTACTGATTTGCCACCAAGTAAGAATCACAATACTATTTGGGTAGTGGTAGACAGATTTTCGAAGATGGCTCATTTCGTCCCTCTGTCCGGTTTGCCTTCCTCGTCTACTCTGGCTGAACATTTCATTAAAGAAATCTTCCGCATCCATGGATGTCCGTCTGAGATTGTGTCAGATAGAGGTGTACAATTCGTTTCCAGATTCTGGCGGGCCCTTTGTAAAACCTTGGGCATACGATTAGCACTCTCATCGTCTTACCATCCGCAATCTAACGGACAAACGGAACGAGTCAATCAAGATCTTGAGACTTTTATTAGGATGTTCTCTTCAGCCAACCAAGACAACTGGGTAGAATTGCTCCCTTGGGCTGAATTCGCCCATAACAACATGTACCATGAGTCATCATCCAAAACTCCATTCTTTGTGGTCTACGGTCACCATCCGTCTTTTCCGGAATTTCCTGCCCTCCCACCCACCCAAGTTCCTGCTGTGGAGACTGCTTGTCAGACCTTCAAAAATATCTGGTCTCAGGTTAAAACCTGTTTAAAGAAGACATCTAACAAATATAAGTCTTTCGCAGATAAGAAGAGGCGGGCTATTCCACCACTAAAAATTGGAGATCGGGTTTGGTTATCTACCAAAAATATTCGTTTGAAGGTTCCATCTATGAAATTCGCCCCTCGTTTTATTGGTCCATATAGGATCATTCAAATTATCAATCCAGTATGTGTTAAACTTCTTCTTCCTAAGAATCTTCGGATTTCCAATGCCTTCCATGTGTCCTTACTCAAACCTCTCATTATCAACCGCTTCTCGACTCCTCCCTCAGCACCGCAGCCAGTTCAAGTTCATCAGGAGGAGGATTTCGAGATTACTGAGGTATTGGATGCAAAAATTTCGCGAGGAGTCCTCCGTTTCCTCGTTCATTGGAAGGGCTTTGGTCCTGAAGAGCGTTCATGGATCAAAGCTGAAGATCTTAATGCTCCTGCTCTTCTGAAGAAGTTTTATTCCAAAAATCCGGACAAGCCCGGTTCCAGGCGTTCTGTGCCCACCTTTAAAAGGGGGGGTACTGTCACTCACCGGACCGTGAGTGCTTCTTCCCGGACATTTAGGAACCGTGGCCGTCCTCCATCCTGAGGGACTGCGCATGCGCAGCCCTTCCCAAACCTTCAGTGTATGTTCCTTTAACTTAATTGGCAGATCAGGCAACCTCCCTATATTAAGCACCTGTGGTCAACACCACGTTGCCTGATCTTGGAGTCTCATTCCCCATGAGTCTCTGAAGGTGTTCCTGTGTTTCCTCGTTATTCAGCCCAGCTGATTCCTGTGGTTTCCAAACCACTTCTACCTCTGTGGTTTCCAAACCACTTCTACTCCTGTGGTTCCCATACCACTTCTACCATCATCTGTATCATCGTGACTGTGAGCTGATTCCTATCCGCTGCCTCCGTGCACTACAGTCTTCCATACCACTTCTACCATCATCTGTATCATCGTGACTGTGAGCTGATTCCTATCCGCTGCCTCCGTGCACTACAGTCTTCTAACCACTTCAACTCTACTATGTATTATTGGGACTGTTAGCTCATTCCTATCCGCTGCCTCCGTGCACTTCAGTCTCCCATTCACTTCCATTCACCTGTTCATGATTGTGACTGCCAGCTGATTCCTATCCGCTGCCTCCGTGCACTACAGTCTCCAACCTCCAACTCGTCTGTGTTTCAGGATCGTGACTGCTGCTGATTCCTATCCGCTGCCTCCGTGCACTACAGTCTTCAACTTGCAACCCGTCTGTGTTTCATCACCGTGACTGCTGCTGATTCCTATCCGCTGCCTCCGTGCACTACAGTCTTCAACCTGCAACCCGTCTGTGTTTCATCGTGACTGTCTGGCTGATTCCTATCCGCTGCCTCTGGGCGCTTCAGTCTTCAGTCCTTGTCAGCTCTCCCGTGTTTCCCTGAGTCTGCTGCCTATGGTGCTACCTGCTATTCTCCGTGATCAACAGTTCCAGTTCAACTCTGCTCTCCTGTGTCCCATCGTTACTGCACCTGCTGGTTGCTATTGGCTACCCCCGTGTTCCCGCAGAGCTCCGCTGCTACTACTCCTCAGCGCGACTTATCCATCTACTGCTGATCCGCTCTCCACGCTTTCCTGTGTGTCCCGGCTGGTCTACCTACCTGTGCGCTGCACCTACTAGACCACTGCTTCACCCATCCAGGGACTTCGCATCCTGCCGGCCTCCTGCCGTTCAGGTATCTCTGCACTCCTGTCTGACTGCCTTCTCCTGAACCACGGTATGCATACTTCTCATTGACTGTGCTGTGTATTGCATACCTTGCTGGACTGTGTTGGTTCTCCTCTGGAGTGTGTTATCCACTGAGTCTACTGCCATCATTGACTGCGTTATCTTATGCTGGACTACTTCAAGAGACTTTCTATATTGGCAGTGTTGCTCAGTTACCTATACATTAATATTGTGCATATTACTGTGGTTCAAAGTCAAGGTGCCCGTGTATATCTTGTGTTGCAGTCTCTCCCCGTGCACCTCCTCACATATATATTCAGTGGTACAACTTGCTGAAGGCAGACCACTGATCCCTGTTTCCAGTATCACCTGTTCCATTATCCTCTCACATAGCAGTGGTACAACTTGCTATCGCAGACCACTGACTACCCGGATACCTCCACTTGGATTCCATTCCTTCACTCAGACAGCGGTACAACTTGCCATCCGCAGACCGCTGACTCTCATCACCCCCTCGTTTCTGTTGGACATTCCTCCTCACTATAGCAGTGGTACAACTTGCTATCGCAGACCACTGACTACCTTCACGTGTCCTTTGTCCATACAGTTCCTCGTGTATTACCACTTCATATTGCCAGTGCTGCTAGTCATAGACTTTCCTGAGCATCTCATCAGCTGCTATTTCCTGTTCCGTGATCACCCTGCTACCAGAGTACCATATTACCACCTATACTGCTCTGGTAAGCCTATCACCTGGTGATCCCTGGGTAAAGACTCCTAGTGCCCGTGACAATGCTCAGGAAAAGTCTATGACTAGCAGCACTGGTAATGAGTATATAACTGTACACGAGGAACCAGATGGACAAGGATATGTGAGGGTAGTCAGTGGTCTGCGTATAGCAAGTTGTACCACTGCTATAGTGAGGAGGAATGTCCAGAGGTAGCGAGGAGGCAGTGAGAGTCAGCGGACTGCGTATAGCAAGTTGTACCGCTGTCTAGGTGAAGGAATGGAATCCAGGTGGAGGTAGATAACAGGGAAGTCAGTGGTCTGCGGATAGCAAGTTGTACCACTGCTATGTGAGAGGATACTGGAAACTGGTGTCACAGGGAACAGGAGTCAGTGGTCTGCATATAGCAAGTTGTACCACTGCAATATATATGTGAGGATAGCACGAGGAGATGAATGCTATGCAGAGTATACACGGGCACACAAGACTTGATCCCACGATGATATCACAATACAAATGATAACAGAGCAGCACTGCTGAAGTATACAAAGTCACAATAACAATCCAGGCAAATTGGAAACAAAGTCAATGGTAGCGATAGTCTCAGTGGATAAAGGACTCCGGAGGGGAACACAACTCAGTCCAACTAGATATGCAATACATAAGCAAAGTCAATGAGAAGTATGCATACCGCGGTTCAGGAGAGCAGGCTGTCAGAGAGATGTGCAGGGATACCTGAACGGCTGAAGGCCGGCAGGAGGAGAGACCACTGGAAGGTGGAAGCGGTAATCAAGTTGGTGCAGCGCACGGCAAGTAAACCAGCATGAATGAGGCAATACTCTGGAAGCAGTAGTAAAAGGAACTGGAACATGAAGAACACGGGAGAGTTGAGGCGGTCTGAACTCCAGTAGCAGAGATGGTAGCAGCTGAGTGCTGACCCGATGAACACAGGAGAGTTGAGATGAGCTGGAACTCTGTAGAAGCAATGGAGGCAGCGGATAGGAATCAGCTGGCTGCAGACACGATGAACACCGGGGAGTTGAGGTGAGCAGGAACTCTGTAGAAACAACGGAGGCAGCGGATAGGAATCAGCTGGTGCAGACACGATGAACACAGGAGAGTTGAAGTGAGTAGGAACTCTGTAGAAACCACGGAGGCAGCGGATAGGAATCAGCTGGTGCAGACACGATGAACACAGGAGAGTTGAAGTGAGTAGGAACTCTGTAGAAACCACAGAGGCAGCGGATAGGAATCAGCTGGTGCAGACACGATGAACACAGGAGAGTTGAAGTGAGTAGGAATTCTGTAGAAACCATGGAGGCAGCGGATAGGAATCAGCTGGTGCAGACACGATGAACACAGGAGAGTCGAAGTGGTCTGGAAACCACAAACGAATAACAGGAATCAGCAGGAGCTGAATACATGAGGAAACACAGGAACACCTTCAGAGGCTCATAGGAATGAGACTCCAAGGTCAGGCAACGAGGTATTGACCTCAGGTGATTTAAATAGGGAGTGTTGCCTGATCAGCCAATTAATGAAAAGCAACAGGTACTGAAGGCTTGAAAGGGCTGCACATGCGCAGACCCTCAGGATGGCGGACGGCCACGGTTCCTAAACACACGAGAAGTAGCACTCACAGTCCGGTGAGTGACACCCATGAAAGGAGGTCAATTAGACCAATTACCACCCACGGGGGTTGTTGGCAGGAGCCACCCCCGGAAAAACAAACACTACCACCCTGATGCGCCAGAGGCGAGGGGGGTAAAGGCCACTTGCAAAGCTGTGGCTGACATGAGGCAAACAACAGGGGGACGCCTTTACAGGCACTTGAAACCTGTATGGGTGAATGGCAGAAAAGCCCAAGGATTTAGGGACTGTGGGGCAGCCATCACCCTGGTACGCCCCGAGTTGGTGGATTCAAGAAGAATTATCCCCAACAAGTACTTTAAAATTAGGATGGAGGATGGACGATGGGCAGAGATTCCAACAGCCCAAGTCCAGTTGCATTGGGACCATTGTAACAACCTGGTGGAAGTTGGAGTTATGGCAGGAATGTCCAATGAGGTGATTTTGGGCAATGATTTGGGGCAAGACCTCAGGAATTATTTTGTTGGAAAAGCCCATAGAAAGGTGAGCCCCAGGCAGAGGAAGAACAACCACTTCTACACGCCAGTAACTAACGGGTATCAGCAACCTCTCTTTACCATCGCCGGGCCTCTGAGGTTGAGTAGCCAAGACCATCCTGAGGGGGGGTTAGTCCTAGGGGAGGAGGATAAATCTAGACTGCAAGAAGCCCAGCTACTAAATCCAGATCTAGAAGGGATGCGAGCACTAGCAGATATTTCGTATAAGACTGGGGTGGTAGAGGATTGTGCTTGGTTGGATGGGTTACTGTATACGGTGTCCAGCCCAAATCATAAGTACAGGTTGGTAGTTCCACCCGAATATCGGGATCGGTTTATAGCTCAGGCCCATGGGGAAGGGGGTACTGATCACAGAGGGAAAAGGAGAACACGAGCCAGGCTCAGACAGCAGTTCATGTGGTTAGGTTTAGCGAGGGATGTAGACTGCTACGTAGCCAACTGTGCAGACTGCAAGAATACGTTAGGGCAGGGCGGCAACAGTGACATTCGGACACAGGAGGGGAGAAGGCAGCATAGAAAGCAGGACATTGATGACTGCGTGATGTTACTCTCAGTAGTCCCTGCAGGAGATAGTGTGCAGCAGGATTCCTGCAAGAACCCTGTGCATAAGCGGGTGCAGACTGGGGAAATGAGTAATCCCAGTGCAGAAGGGAACTGGGGAAGGGGGGGGGCGTAGCCAGACAGGACCCCAGACAACCAGGGAAAGGCAGTCGGTAGGGCTCTCAGGTAGTAGGGCTCAGAGTAGCTACTGGAGCAGGAGACCGAGACTTCCCGCAGAGGCTCTGGGAATTGATAGGTGCTGGCGGCTACAAGAATATAACAAGGTGCAGCAAGTGAACGCTGGAGGCTGCGCACAGCCCAGCAGGAAATTGGTTCATCTCGTGGGAGACCACATAAAACCTGCAGTAGTGTCTGCAGAAGAGACTGGGGCTCAAGTTCAAAAAAGTAGGGGAGGAATGTGAGGAAACGGGCTGCTACTGGATTGAGAACTTTGTATTTATCACCCGTTTCTTACGGTTTAAGGTACTTTGTAATCCTTGGCCCAGTCTAAGTATATACACCAGAGCATCAGTGTATTATGTGTATTATTATTTCATGTTATTAGATACATTTTGCCCATACTATTACCTGCGATATTGTATGTAGTATAAATATAAAGAATATTGCCATACTGTGTGAAAATATCAGAACAACAGCAGTCATTTTGCTTGTGCTAGCTAATGTAATTACCATTTTTCTAAAATGTCTATTGTATGGGGTGCAGCTGAGATGTGGTTTGTAATCAGATCAATGTCTGAGTTAACTAGTTGGCAGCCCATGTTAATTAGCTAGGTCAACAGGTAACCTGAGAGGTAATGAGGTTAGAACTTCTAATGACATGCAATGTGCCTCCACGGTAATATATTGGTTGAAATAGCATGGGGAAATGTATCAATATAAATGTAATTGTATCAAAAGGTATCACAGACTTATATTGTGTAACACTGCTGATATAATATGTCAAAAGTTGTATTGTTCCATGTAAGCATGCAGTGTCATTCCTTGATGTACTATTGTAACCCCATGTGTAGTGTATCCAGCCAAAACAGCTAATTGAGTCAAGCCATTCTATTGTCTAATCAAGAAAACAGGGACAGTATGTCTAGCAGCTAAATTGTTGACTGGGAGACTCCTTCTGTAAAGGGGAGGTTTGAGACATTTGACCCTACTTCCTGTGGATACAGAAAATAAGATAGGACGAGGAGAATGCCAGAGGAGCTATGCTAGTTTGGAGGATCCTGGTGTAGAAGACATCAGTGAAAAGGACTCTGGGCCTGGCATTGTGGTGCCGCTGGAGGGAACCCTACCAGGACAGGATTGGTGTGAGCTAGTAACCCAGGCTAGGAGACACCATAACTGTTTTGCTAAACGGTAGTGGTAATATTGCTGGAGGATACATGCTACCATTTACCCTGTAACTTGTGAACGTCTTGTGGTGTTGGGCTGTCGTAATAAAGTCTTATTTTGGATATATCCTGGTCTACCCAAGTGAGTTGAATCCCACAGAGGGTAACTTCCATCCCAGCTAAGGGTGGTATCCTCACAACAGGTCAGCCCAGGACTGAGTGGAAAATATGGTAACTTTACCAGGGATAATATTGGTGCACCAAATGTTGAGATGGATGTTAATGTTATGTGATTTACCTAAGAATTGATTTATTAATATTGAAGGTGTGACATTCAGTGTTAGTGGTACCGCTGCAATTCAAGTTAACTCAGCAGTAGATGCTAAAAGTGGGGCGCCTGACCTATAGGGAATAGCACGGTACCCGAAACACCTGAATAAGAAGTAGCCCTCTAGTGGGCGTGGTAGTGACTGTAAGAGACTTGATGGGTTATTATTGATGGTTTTTGCATCATCACCAGTCAGATATTGTTAACGTGAAAGTAGTAACTGTGATTACCAGTGTGCCTTATTAGACAATGTGCATTGAAGATGTTATCGTTATTCTGCCTTATACTCACTAGGTGTATGTCATATGTTAAATGCTATTGTGCTCTATGTTGATCAGACGCATGATTTTTCATTACTATTGAGCTGAAGGGGTCAGTGGCGCGGTGTCTTACCGAAACTATCCTTACCGCATTCTCAATAAACCCAAGTTGTTTGACCAATCCTTGTCCCTTTCATTGAAGTATTTATCTCCTGACCACCGGATATCCGAACAGAAAAGAACCTGACTCGTGTCTGGAGGACAAGGTAAGAGAAGGATTCCCATCAGTACTCCACCACCACAACATGATTCTTGATTGTGACCAAATAAAGGCTAGACGCTAACACAGACCGGACACAAACAACCGCATGCGCGAACTATCAACTCGGCAGCTGGATGTCTAACAGCGCGGACGATGACTCGCACTGCGTCTTCCCCAAACGGACACCTGTGGAACAGTTCCTGCAGAAGCGGGGTAAGTTAACTCCACTCTCTGTTCCTTATCCCCAATGTGGTGTACCGGAGTTGCTAGCATCCTTGGAGTTATTTGCCAACCTATATTGACTTTATATTGACTGTACATTGTGCAATCTGGACGGAAACTCGTTGTTTACAGTCGATGAGACTACAATACCCATTGTTGTTTGGGCCTTATGCACATGGCGATTTCATTATTGTTTTCAGACTTGGCAACCACTTTCTATTAGAAGGAAATCAAACAGACGTCTATCTGTTTTTGAGACTTTTTACATACCAGCAAGATTGCTGAATGTTTATTGTGCTTGTTTTAATATTATCGCAGCATAAGAAGGTGGAAGTTTATGCCTCCATTTCACCACCGTGATTATGTTGAAATAAGTACTCATTTATTTATCCACCGCCACTGTTTTTGTGTGCAGGCGCCTGGGGACTACCCCAAGTTTTCTTGTGGTCTCTTTACTTATTTTATATATATATATATGGGCCCCGGTGCAATGCTTTGCCTGAGGGCCCATAAGGTTGTTAAAATGGCCCTGTCCAGGAGCAGGCTTAGCGGAATGGCAGGGGGCATCTGCCCCCCGGGCCGGTCCCATAGTGGGCTACCTTGGGCTCGGTCACTGGGCCACATGCAGTTTTCCCTTTAAAATGCTCCCAATAGTCTTCGGAGTCGAGACTTGCCCCCAGGCTAAAATTAGCCAGCCCTCCCCTGGCTGATGCCACTAGAAGATGGAAAGCAACATCATTGGGTACCCTTGAGTCATAGCTTTAGTCTGTTCAGTGTGAGCCTGCACTCCCTGTGAATTGAGCCTGCAACAAAAATTCCAGCAACCCTAGGAAAAGCTAGCTCTCTGCTGATAGCATTGGGTTCATCCCAACACTGGGGTAATAATGTAAAAAAATATAGTATTGTAATATGTGTCAATATTTGTCCCAAAAAGCCTCGAAAGCCATAAACTTGGGTATGCTGGCACTTGTGGAACTACAAGTGCCAACATAACCATGGCTGCCAGAGTATACTGGCACTTGTAGAAATACAAGCAGCACCATGCCCTTTATTCAGGCCCCACTGTAAGTATTAATGGACTTACACAATGCTATGTTTTCCACTTTATTGCATACCTAAATCCTTAGTGAGCTTATTCCTTCTTCTTTTACTCTTTTCCTTCTTTGTTGTCAGATAATCCAATAGTTAAAAATAAAAAAAAAACTACTAGACGATGTATAACTTGCAATTAGCGGAGCAAAGAAGTAATTGACCTGTTCACAAGTAACCAAGCAGAGGGGGATTACTCTTCCCCAAACAGCTCACAAGCTCTGAATCAGGACTTTGTCAGCCTTAATTGCGGAGATCGTGATAAGATTAGATTTAAGTTCCTACGGACATGGCCGTTGCTAGGGTCCGTGGCGCCCAAGGCACATTTTCAAAATCGGAGGGATCTGCAGCGTGGAGTATGTTCGGCTGTATCAATTATACAGAGGGAGAGCCCCAACAGCTGGATTTTAACTTCCTAGAACTGTAGAGGGAGAGAATACTTTCTTAAACAGCCCATAGATTCTAAATCAGGGGCCTGATTCATTAAGGATCTTAAATGAAGAGGTATCTTACTTCAGTCTCCTGGACAAAACCATGTTACAATGCAAGGAGTGCAAACTAGTTTTCTGTTTTGCACATTAGTAAAATACTGATTATTTTTCAATGTAGCACACAAATACTTGATAGCTTATTTGTAGACTGAAATTTTAAGTTGATATTTGTATGCTACATGAAAAAACAGTCAGTATTTAACTTATGTGCAAAACAGAAAACTAGTTTGCACCCCTTGCATTGTAACATGGTTTTGTCCAGGAGACTGACAGAAGATACCTCTTCATTTAAGATCCTTGATTAATCAGGCCCCAGGACATTGTCAGCCTCATTTGAGGAGAACGTGATAAGACTAGATTTATGTTCCTATGGAGAGATCTGCAGAGTGGAGTCCATTCGGCTATATGAACTACACAGAGGGAGAGATTTCCCCAACAGCCTGCCTTTAACCCCTTGGTGAGATCGCTCTAAAACCACTGTTACATATGAGAAAATTATGTGTAATGGATCAATGCTATAGAAGACTGGTGTAATTTATTTATTTATCTACTTATTTATCCAATATTATTTATTAATTTTTATGTATTACTGATTTTTATTATTCATATCTATTTATTTTATTATTAGTTTATTTAATTATTCCAAGTGGTTTTTATTCTTTTTTTGATTGTGATTTATTGTTATAAGTTCTTTTTGATTGTAACTCATTGTTATATGCCGTTTTATGAAATTGTCCATTTTGTAATGAAACATTTGACTGATAAAGATTATATTCGTGTCAAGCCTCGTCTTGGGAGATGAGTAATGACGCGCAATACCGGAAGTAGTATTACGGAAGTTTAACAGAAGCGTTATTTCCAAACCATAAAAAGAGGACTTACTTATAGCATATAGGAGAAGCCTTGACAAAGACCCGCTGGATAAGGTCGAAACGCGTTGGCTGCACGCAGACACGTACCACCTTTACGGAGCTGGCATTCATATCGTGGAGAGGAGATATGCCTGTGGATATGAAATAGGCTGACTATACTCCGGAGCTCTGGTAGGCGCACTTGCATCTATAATATACGCTATTCGTGGATTGGACTTTTTTAGTTTTTAATTATTTATGATTTGTATTGCTGTTGTTAGTTGTTTGTATTAAGGATAAAGCACTATATCTATCTTCCATATCTTCCCTGTTTTTCTGAACCTTTACATCTTTGGGGAATGTATGAGAGTAAAGCTCTACAGGAGAAGTGATAATACAATACAAGAGTGTGGGGTGATCCATACCACCATTCGTGTAAGTGCATATTATTATGCTAATATATGTTCATTGTCACATATTATTTTCTCCCTGCATGACCCACTGTGTGATCACTTGGATGGGTTTTTGATCTCACAAGTCCTTTGAAAATCAAAGTGTGAAACACATGAGGTGTGTCTAATAAGGGGCAATATTCTCTGATAATTTTTGATATATGTTTCTTTTTATCTGAGGACATCATTACCAGTAGGATTCAATCTTTTTAAGTACTGGTATTCATTCCAGTAGTTATGGAGAAGAATTGGAGGATTTGATGATGACATATTTGAGTGAACTATTTGATTAACACTTGGAACAACTTGCTCTATGGACTTATAGACAGTGTTGGATTCTATTATAGACATTATATACATTCTTATAAGCAGAAGTTTAGCGCCGTATATTACACTTTATTTGTTGTATAGGATGATAAATATGTCCAGTTTAAAGAACAGCTAATAGACCTGAGAAAACAAAAGGGTGTGTCACCGGCCCCTGTAGACTAAGCTTTGGAAGGTGAAGATGAGGAGATCGCCGTCACCCAGAGCACAGCCGCTACAGTGAAACTGAGAATGGGTCTTTTAATCAGTTATGGTTCCTTTGATCGCTCCACCCATTCATTGGATAACTGTGGTAATTCTACAGCTAATAAATGGCGATGAGTGCTAACACCCTTGTGATGCGTGCATTTATCAGACCAAGACCAATCCGGGGTACCCCGGCGGGTTGAGATGGTGAGCCCAGTGAAAAATGAAGTATGTGGTCACAGATACGAGAGAGAAGCAATTGAAAGGATGATTAAAAACAAACTTCATCCTAACACAATATTAATTCAACCCCGCAGGAAATCACCATTACAGAAGTCTTTGTAACATAAATGTCAAAAACAAAAATGTAAAAAAAAAAAAAGTTCACCTTTTTAAAGAAAAATCACATCTTTAATAAAGGTGAAACTTTACTGTAGAAAAACATAAAATTGCCAACATGTCATTTTACCCAAATATTAATAAGCATTCCAGCATCAGCTAGCTTCCTTCTCTCAGCTAGATTCCAGCACCTGCAATCTACATTGTCATCATCCTCACTCTCATCAGTATGTCACGATTTTTGGGCAATTCTTTTAGACCAGACCAAATGTTCTGAATCATCTGCATCATCTGTTAGAAAAGCTTAATTTTTTTCCTAGCAGCAGTAACCTGCGACACTGAAGGAGGGGACGTCGTCATGTCAGGTACCACTTCACCAGGAGCTCATTACATCTCTTGTGATCTGGGACAGTGTTAAATAAAGAGAAGACATAGCTCTTAAACCTAGGGTCAAGCATAGTCGCCAAAATGTGTGATACGATTTCCAGAAGTTGATAACTCTTCGATCCTCGCGAAGCTATTAAAGTACTTCTTCTACAAGTGCGACATACTTAGCGTAATTTCTTTGTTTCACCTCCTCCTTTAATTTTTCAAGGTGCTTTTCCAAAAGTCTAATTGAGGGAATCACTTTGATCAAGCTATCAGTGTCTGAATTCTCTTCACAGGTGACTACTTTGAATCGTTTCAGCACCTTTGCCAACACAAAAAGTATTCTCCACTGCGCCAGACTAAAATACATTCCTCCTAAAATTTCCCGAAATTTTTCGGACACAGACAGCATCTCCTGCACGTCCCTGTCATTTTTCAAAAAGCTCTGTTCCACCAAGTAGTTTGTGTGAACAAAATAAGAAATGTGATGGATTTCACCCAACTGTAATGCTCTCACAATATTGGTGGCGTTATCATAAATGACATATCCTCAGGAGAGTCTAAACGGGATAAGCCATGCTGCAATGGCATTTCTTCATTTTTTAAACAGGTTGTCATCAGTATGCCTCTTAGTCGCTGATACACAGAGTAGCCTGCCTTTGAATAATCTGGCATTGTTGGGTACATGCTGCTACTGTTCCTACTGCTGAAGGCAATTCACCAACCCAGTGGGCTGTCACAGTCATATAATCTTTAGTTTGCCCGGTTCCGCTTGTCCACATATCTGTGGGTAGATTGGCATTCTGTAGCCCAATAATTACATTTTATGGAACCCTCTGGTAGAGGTGAGGAATTGTTTTTCCAGTAAATTGGTGTTGTGATGGAATTTGGTAATGGACACCTCAATTAACTGCTAAAACCAGCTGCATTAATTGTGGATATTGGACGCAGATCTAATACTAGCATAGTCACCATGGCGTCTGTGATCCACTTTGCAACTGGATGACAGCTTATATACTTGCTTCCTCTTGCAAGGATTGCTTAACAGTCAATTGTTGTAAACTACTAGTAGTCTTCTTCTTGGGCTACTTCTGGGTTGAAGATCCACCTCCAGCAAGAGCAGCAGCGGGACTAATGCTCAAGAATTCTTCAGAATAATCATGGATAGGGGAGAAGTCATCTAGCTTTAGCAACTTGGATACAGGACTAATTCCGATCACTAGTGATTATATTGATGTGTTGTCGGTGTGGCTTTACAAAAGCTGCAAATGGCTAGACAACTGTTGTCAGGATTGGGTAAAAATAATTGCACACATAAGAGGTGGATTTTTTGGTCTTATGCCCAGGCATGACAATAGCCTTCTTCTTATCCCTGGCAAGAACTGCTTCCACTGGTACAGGACTTACACAAACAACATCATCCTCATCAACATCCTCATTAGCGCTATCGTCAGCTACACAAATATCCTCCTCATCCTGTTGCAAATACAGACTGGTATCCTACATTTGTGTATCTAGCCTCGGACTGGCCTGCCGGACAGCCGGTCTATCCACCGGTAGGCCCGGCGGGGTTGAAGCTCCGCCTCCTCCGTTAGGGTGGAGCTTAATGTTGAACTTTGTTTAGATGGTGGTGACACTTCCTGTAACCACACTACCGCGCAGAGAGCCGTGTCCGGGCTCTCTGCATCTGCACGGTAGTGTGTTTTTCAGCAGTTTGAGCAGGGGAGGAGGACGTCCTGATATCAACATACTGATCCAAGGTCAGTTTGGTCATCATAGGTTCATACTTGGGCTCAGCTGGTGGATGTGTCATTTGTGATAATCTCACCAATATTGTGAGAGCATTACAGTGGGAGAGAATTCCATCACATTCCCAGGGAACTAGCTGATGCTGGTATGCTTGGTAGAATTTTGGGTAGAATGGCATGTTGGCAATTTTATGTTTTGCTACAGTAAATTTTCACCTTTATTAGATAGGTGTTTTTTTCTTTAAAAAGGTACAAGCTTTTTATTTACATTTTTGTTTCCCTGACTTAAAGTCACTGTGCACTTGAACATAGGCTTTAGCACATGAGGTAGAGAGATTAGTATCATCATGACTGAGACTGAAAAGAGACAAGAACAATGTGACTGAAGACTGGAGAGTGACAAGAACACTGCCACCCCTCCTGTTTCTGTATGAGCTATGGCACACTAAAATGTCACGGTAAACTTTTAAAAACACTGCCAGCCTTATTATTTGAATTTCTTTCAGCACTGAACACTGCCACCTCTTCTATTTCTGGGTGAACTGTGGCACAGTACAATGTGACTGCAGATTTAGAACAAGACTGCCAGCCGTATTATTTCTATTCCAGCAATGACAATTAGCAATGGAGCTCTCCTGTTTCTGTGTGAGCTATAACTCAGTAGAATATCACTGGAGAATTGAAAAACACTGCTACCCCTCCTCTTTTTTTTCTAGCTATGACACTGCCCTACTGCACTAAAGACTGCCAAGAACCATGCTATCCCTTCTGTGTCTCTCTGTGAAATGGCGCTGGATCGCAGTGGAAGGCAGTACATATAGAATCCAAAATTTGCGAGATCCGACGACATAGCAATGACGTTTTGCCTCGTTTTCAATTCCGAAGGCGCGCAAAACCGGCTCGGTACTCTGATCTGCTAAGTTCAGGTAGATTTGGATTTCGGGGGGAACCAAGCCTGAGCATCTCTAGGCATAACAAACCCCGCTGATTTCTGAGAAACATTCATCAGCACCATTTTTACACAGATTAAAACCGCTTGTAATATCTGCATGCAAAAGCTCACTTACACCTTTGTCTTCTTCATTAAAGAGAAAGCTATTTTTCGCAAATTCACAGCCAAAATAATTTTTTTAAAATATAGAAATGGCTTCTTGGACCCCAGAAAGGTGGAGGTCAGTGTTTTCTCCTGACACTATCTGTACATTATTTACAGTCTTGTCCGTCCACTGATTTGTGCAGTGACGAACCAGAGATTTTGAAACTTGTTTTGCATCTCTTCAAAAGCTTACAATTAAATAATACAGGCAATACATTTACAAATGTACAATTTTTTAGACCTTAAAACAAAAACAGAAAAAACTCCCTCATTTATAGAGGAAGAAAAATTAACTGATGTAGTTCCACAGCTGTAGGCTGGAAGATAAGTCCCAGCATTAAACTACATACTATTCAGCTTCAATGTATTGTTACCACTCTGAAGACATTTTAGTTACTTTTGAATTATTGAAGCATACTTAAAGAACGTTTTTAGCAATTTTGCATACATTGTCAGATAACAAAAAGTCCTTTTCCACGATTTCTTTCACACAGAATAAGGGGGAGGGACATTCCATCCTTTCAGTTGGGCAGTTTCACACATACATTATACAATGTTTCTCCTATATACATACATTTACAGTACACAACCCGCCTACCCTCTCTCTTACATTTCACGTATTATGACTTTACATTTTAACATCAAAACTACCTGCTACAGGTAACGTTTATTTGTTAGAAGTCTGCTTTATGCAAATGCTCAGGATACTTAAAACCATAATTAAATTATTCATCTTATACATGTGATTAGCAACTAACCCTTCAGTAAAGCTTGTTTTTAACTCAATGCTAGTCACAATATTTAAACCTTCTGTCTGGGTCCTTAATTTTGCAGCATTCCACGTTTTACACATTCTTTACTCTCCAGTAATTTAGTCCTGCCTCACATTTACATCTCCACATATATTTTGACTTTTCAGATCTCTTAACTTCCCTGTGCCACCTCAAACAATCTCTTGGGGTTTGGTCTCAATACCCCTTTCATTCTTGTCACGGTACCACTTGCAACACTCTCGTTCTTCCATCCACACATGTCAATTCTTTCCCTTACATCTGCCATCTCAGCACATTCATGTTCATAAATGAACTTCAGCTTTTCTCTTAAGCTATGTTTATCAATATATTTTGACATACTCTTTATCATATGTTGTATCTTAACTGGATTAAAACTACCATCTTTGGTCAAACCAAACTTTTTAAACAATTCACCATTTTCTACACAAAACTCCTTGCCATGGATATATTCCATTATGCCCATAGGCATTCCTGTACTATTGTTACTACCCATGGTTAAAATACCTTATGACCTAGTCAAAATACCTTATGACTTGAAACAACAATTAATACAAACTGGACACGTACCTGAGTCCCAAAGGATCAAATTCCTTATAAAATTGTGTACCTTATGGGTTTCAATGCATTGACATTAAACTTTGACCATCCAGTTTTCAAAGAACAACAGATAATATGCAAAACCTACCTTATACAAAACAAATGAAAAGTTTTCCTCTCATTGGCTTGCATGGTTGAGGCACAGCAACACACAGACTAGGCAGGACTGTAGAAAGATACAGAGGCCGAGCAAAAAAATTACTCATCACATGGATTTATACATCTGTATCCCTCTCTGATCCAGCTGTCGCTCTGTGGGTCACTGTACGCTGACCATCTCGGTGAGACCTCCAAACAAATGTCAAATCCAAAGTCTTCTACCAGTGGATTGAAGTTGTCTCATATACACAATCAAAGGAAAATCTTTACTGCATGCAGTTATGGCCAGAGAACAGAAACGAAACACACACCCTCTTGTTGCATTTCAAGTAACTATTCTGTTTATTACAATAGAGAATAAACATTCTTATAGCACTTTGAAAGCATGCAAAGAGATACAACACATGGCATCCTATGTCTAAAATAATTGGGGCCCATACTCTTCATTCACTTATCTTTCACTCCTAAGCACCGTCTACATATTTCTAGGATCATATAATATACTCCTTATTTTTCTTAAGACTTATACATTATATTTGAAGCAATCTTAAAGGCACAATACACATTTGTAAATGACTTCTATAATCTAATTTCTCAGTGTCTACATGAATGTTATGCACCCCCAGCCTGTGATTGACAAGGAGATGCAGCATCACAGCACAAGATATATGGATATACTCAAGTTAATTTAAATAATGAAGCACTCCTTCCCCATTTTCCAGCAAATGAGGGAATATTTTATTCCACAGAGAGGCTGGCAGTCAGTGTGCGAGTGCTGCAGTGAAAATTAAAAACAATCAGTGAGTGACATGATGTCACTCATTGATTGTTTTAGGTGCCCCAGAATTGTGGCGCTTTCATTCTCCTAATGATAGTACTGGTCCAGTAAATTACATTATTTTATGGCAACGTAACATTAATTTGGGATAATTGATATACCTGAGAAGCTTAAAGAACTTGCACTGATATGGGGGTTTAATGTTAATTTGTGGAATTAAAAATGTATTAAGTTTACTTTAATTGGTAGAGGCTTATTTTACTAGTATTAATATGTGAGCTTTTGCATTCATTGATGAATTATTAATATCCTATTAATTTTCTTGTCCCTTTAAAACTGTAGAAACACATATGCTTTAGAGCACCTTTAGAAGCACGTTTATTCGCTTCTATAGCACATTTTTATATCTGAATCTAATGAACTCCCATGATATAGTTTCCAACTGTCCCTAATTCTCAGACATTTTTTTGTTCCTGGAAAAGTTCTTATTTTTCAATATTGACCAATTAGAATAGTTACCCTTATTCTGTATAGCAGGTAATATGTATTGTTTATTTCCTAGTTGTTGGGCATTAGAAGATAACATTTGCTGCATTATTTAAAAATTAAAATATAACATTAACCAAATTCAATAAACAAGTCATGATGGGGTTTGTACTACAACAAGAGCCACCTAGTTTAGATATTATGAAACATATTTGAATGTACCTGCGGAAAAAGGTAAATCCAAGTGTAACTGGGTTAACTGGAAACTCTTTCAAAGCACTGGCAACAATGCCATTATGTTCAGTGGGTTTCAGCTGTGTGAAAATTGAACTATGTAAATTAATCCTTACAATAACATACAGCTTGCTGTTATTATAGGTCATCATCAAGGAGTACCTTGTTTGAGAATGCAAAATTCTTTGAGTTATGCAATTGGACTTACGCACTATGCAGTCATGGCTAAAAGTTTTGAGAATGACACAAATATTATTTTTCACAAAGTCTGCTGCCTCAGTTTTTATGATGACAATTTGCATACACTCCAGAATGTCATGAAGATTGATCAGATGAACTGCAATTAATTTCAAAGTCCATCTTTTGCCACGACAATGAACTTTAGCCCAAAAACAACATTTCCACTGCATTTCAGCCCTGCCACAAAAGGACCAGCTAACATCAGGTCAGTGATTCTCTCATTAACACAAGTGAGAGTGTTGATGAGGACAAGGCTGGAGATCACTCTGTCATGCTGATTGAGTTAGAATAACAGACTGGAAGCTTTAAAAGTAGGGTGGTGCTTGAAATCATTGTTCTTCCTTTGTTAACCATGGTTACCTGCAAGGAAACATGTGCAGTCATCATTGCTTTGCACAAAAAGGGTTTTACAGGCAAGGATATTGCTGCTATTAAGATTGCGCATACATCAACCATTTATCGGATCATCAAGAACTTCAAGTAGAGAGGTTCGATAGTTGTTAAAAAGGCTTCAGGGTGCCCAAGAACATTCAGCAAGCGCCAGGACAGTCGCCTAAAGTTGATTCAGCTGCGGGATCGGGGCACCACCAGTGTAAAGCTTGCTCAGGAATGGCATCAGACAGGTGTGAGTGCATCTGCACGCACAGTGAGGCAAAGACTTTTGGAGGATGGCCTGGTGTCAAAAATGCCAGCAAAGAAGCCACTTCTCTCCATGAAAAACATCAGGGACAGACTGATATTCTGCAAAAGGTACAGGGATTGGACTGCTGAGGACTGGGGGAAAGTCATTTTCTCTGATGAATCCCCTTTCAGATTGTTGGGGCATCTGGAAAAACGCTTGTCAGGAGAAGGAAAGGTGAGCGCTACCATCAGTTCTGTGTCATAGCAACAATAAAGTATCCTTTGACCATCCATGTGTGGGGTTGCTTCTCAGCCAACAGAGTGTGCTCACTCACAATTTTGCCTAAGAGCACCACCATGAATAAAGAATGGTACCAAAACAACCTCTAAGAACAAATTCTCCCAACCATCCAAGAACAGTTTGGTGACGAATAATGCCTTTTCCAGCATGATGGAGCAACTTGCCATAAGGCAAAAGTGATAACTAAGTGGCTCGGGGATCAAAACATCGAAATTTTGGGTCCATGGCCTGGAAGTCCCCAAAACTTAATCCCATTGAGAACTTGTGGTTAATCCTCAAGAGTCAAGTGGACAAACAAAAACCCACAAATTCTGACAAACTCAAGCATTGATTGATTAGTCAAGAATGGGTGGCCATCAATCAGTATGTGGCCCAGAAGTTGATTGACAACATGCTAGAGCGAATTGCAGAAGTTTTCAAAAAGAAGGGTCAACACTGCAAATATTGACTCTTTGCAAAAACTTGTAATGTAATTGTCAATAAAAGCCTTTGACACTTATGAAATTTGTAATTTTACTTCAGTATACCATAGCAACATCTGACAAAAAGGTCTAAAAACACTGGAGCTGCAAACTTTGTGAAAACCAATATTTGTGTCATTCTCAAAACATTTGGCCATGACTGTAATAGCACTTTTTAACAGTATAAGGGCTTATTATTATGGGAGGTTGTGACATATCTTTATCAGAGCAGCAGTGAAAAGTCAGATGAGGAAGGACAGTTAATGTTATCTACATGCATTATTTATGAACGTTCCAGTTTTTAAATTTAGTTGTCTTTTAAAATTGATCTGAGAAAAAATAAAAATAGAGTAATGTAAATCCTTTCAATGACTAAAAAACATCAAGTATGAAAACTGTTTTTATTTGTGAAATAAATATTTACAGCCTTCCTATTTTTATGTAATTCTACAGTGGGATTTCTAAGCCATTTACTGGTTACAAACTTGATGCTGTTCTCCTGTATAATAATATGCAGACATGTCTTCATCTGTACTCTTGCACAAAAAGACAGGGATTGTAGTGCTTGCCTACATGCACACAAAGAGAGGGGCAAAGTCTTTCATAACGACAATTTAGGATGCTGCAGCTCCTGTACTTTGTAAATGATCCTGTGTCTTTATACACTCAGCACCGGCAGGGCCAGATTAAGGGCAACGTGGGTCTGGGGCTGAAAATTATTAAGGGCATGTTGTGAGAAGTGCCGTCCCACCGGAGTTGTGGCCAGCTGTGTGTGGACGTGGCCAGCACCATGGAGGGCATAGCTTCCACTTCCCTCCAGTCACCTACATCTCCCTCCCATCCTTCCTTATATAAAGAGTACAGCACTAATTGGTTCAAACAGCATGTATGTAAAGTGAGGAGTGGAAATACGTCCCAGCTGCCTCTCATGCCGGGACAAGCTCTTGGCTGATCAGTATAGTCCCCTAAAATCAGGACTATCCTGATGAATTTACTACAGTTGAGAGGTAAAGTTATGTCATTTTATTAACCATTGAAGACAAACATACAAACAATGATTTTTATTGATACAAACACTATTGCAGGTAATGTGTGTGTTAGATCTAAAATTCTGACCCAAGTCTGCCTGTGGTGTCAAGTATATCTGGAAGCGCTTCAATCAGCTGGAGAGAATTGACACAGACCAAGTTCTGTATACAAGGAATATTCTCTAGTTTATTGATACAAAGATACAGGTTTTTATAGGCTACTGAATAAATGAATCCTACGTCATATGCATACAATAGTTTATACCACTAGTTTATGAGAAGCGCTACTGATTAACTTTCTCACGTATTCTTGAGGTGTTTACTTTTCTCCCCCTTCTAAGGACAGATGAGCCTATTATTTCTTATCTCAAGGGGAGTTGGAGATATGTTATGTGCAACACCATGGATACAGTTCCCATACTACCAGCTGGATATGAAGCTCATTATTGTTTTCATAACTGGTTACATTCTTCAGGTGTTCCCTATTAGTTCAACTTCAAGGCCATAGGCTCACGTATTGCAAAACTGCAAGTTAACAGAAAAATGAATAATCTCTTCTAGCAAATAATATTTCTATGCAAGTTACAATAAAATGGCTGAACAAAGGCCTTATGAGGCCTTAACAAAAAATCATATTTAACATTTCCCATCTTTTATTCAATTTTCGACCCTTTCTCCTCCTACCTACCTAATCCTATCTATAGAACCACATTCTTAATAAGCAGGTACTTATACACATGTAGGAGGCCACATGCATAGAGTTGGTCCCCTTAGGAATCTGTCAACTCATCCCCCACTAATAAGCCTGTGATCCTCCCTGTCCTAACTTGATTTATGAGGAGATGCATTTTGGCAAATGTCCATGTCTAGAAAAGATGGTTTCTTAGAAGATGGTTTCTTAAAAGATGGTTTCTTAGTAGGTAGTTAATGAGTCTATAGTAGTTCTGCAGTCCTTGCATGTCCTTTGTTCAATCTTTAGTAGTTTCTTGTTGCAAACTCTGCAGTTCTTTGGCTTTGCTAGTCCAAATAATTCATGACACTCATAGTCTGGTCAGGTTTCAGAAGTAATTTCTGTGATCATCAGAGGTTCGGGATTTTCAGTGGTTCCCTTTTTGGAGAGACAACAATCAAGTGTCAGTAACTTCTTAATCAGCCATATATTTAGTTTCATTATCACCTATACGATCAACAGGATTGCAAAACCATTTGCTACTAATGCCAATATTTCCAATATCCAACATGAATCATTACTGACAACTTTACCAATGAGGTTATGCATCTGCACAAAGACATTTTCAGAGTTTACTCTACTATGAGTGCAAATTGTTGAGCACTCCTTCCCATATGTTTCTCACAGTGGCATAGGCAATATGTCACTTAACTGTCTGTTTCATACTGGGTTAGGGAGGCCTTAATCCCTACTTCAGTCACAATTATTCTGGCAAGACATATCAATACAATGAGACAGTCATTTCTATTTATCAGAACAAGACTCCCCTGATTTGAAGACTTTGCAGTGTTATGCGTGAATCCAGGTGTCTCTTTCCTGTACTTTCACTGCCATGGGAGTCGTCAACAGGACTTGATAAGGACCCTTGTATCTGGGTTCAAGACTTCTCCTGATGTGCTTTCTCACGACCACCCAGCCCCCCAGGGTGCAGTTTATGGGTACCTGTATCAAAATTAGGGTTTGCAATGGAGGAGAATATTTGACCATGTATTTCAGTTAGTTGTTTCTATAATAAGGCAACATAATTCAACAAATCACTATATACATGGTGTAGTTGCTATGGAAAATAACAGCCTGTTCTGTTTGCTGTGCCAAACAATATCTCATATGGTGTTAAACCTGTGTCTTTCCTAGCAGTATTTTTTACTGAGTGCAGGTAAACATGAGATCCATGGCAGACCTGTTTCAGCCATTATTTTCTGCATTTTCAATTTCAGTGTACCATTAAGGCGCTCCATACATCCTGAACTTTGGGATCTGTAGGGGGTGTGATAGTTTCTGGAATCCTTGCCCCGTAAAGTGTATCCCTCTGTCACTTACAATGACCTCTGGTACACCATATCATCAGATTACCTCATTCGCAATTTTCTTGGCTAATGCTTTAGCATTTGCTTTTCTATACAGCCATGTCTCCAGCCAGTGACTAAAGAAGTTGACACAGACAAGCACATTCTCAAAGCCCGAGCATTTGGGAAGTTATAAAGTCTATCTGTATCCTCTTATAGGGATATTATGTCTGGGGTGTGCTTTTCCATAGGACAGACTTACTCGGGTTACTTTGTGCACAGACTAGGCATTCTGCCACTAACGACTGTGCTGCTTGGGCGAACCCTGGTACTATCCATAAGCTGCTAGTGAGTACAACCATAGCATCTTTTCCCAGATGCACTTTCTCGTGTGCTATATTGGCCATAATGGGATAAACTACTTTTGGCAGACACAAACGCTGACCTTTACACCACTCCTTGCACTTCTAGTGCTCCATGTATTGCCCAAGTCTTTTTCTTATTTTCTGTTGCTTGTCTTTCCATAAGTTGGAGTGTGCTCTGGTCAAACAGGGGTCAGGGGGTCACCATGTAAATAGACTCCCCTTGGGGTACTGGGGCTATGGCGGCTTCTCGTGCGGCCTGGTCTATTTCACTTAGCTTCGGGGGTAGTATCTCTGTGTGTGTCTTCACCTTCATCACTGTTTGGAGGACAGCTGGAATGCAGTGAACAGTGCCCTGGTATGTTCATCATATTGACTGGTTTGCTTGCTGAACCCATAAGGTCCCTACTTTTCCATACAGGGCCATAATCATGCGCAATTACAAATGCATAACTTGAATCAGTGTAAATATTTACTCTTTGTCCTTTTTCATATATGCATGCAAGTGTCAGGGCCTTTAGTTCAGCTTCTTGTGCTGACATGTGACTCGGTAGAGTCTGTTGAATCACTATTTCTGTGTGTGTGGTTACAGCACACCCTGTATACGGGACAGGATCTATGTGATAGTGTGAACCATCTACAAAAAGAGTGATGTCTGCATCTGGTAATGGTTTATCTTTAATGTGAGATAAAACCAGAGATTCTTGTTTCATTAGTTCTATGCAATCATGTTCAGAAAAATTTTGTTTGCATTTTTTTTTTCCTTTCTTTCTGTTCAAGCTGGAATGGAATTCCCCCAAATCCCTAGGGTAACCCCAATATATACAGGTACTTCTCCCATCTTTTGAAACTTGCTGCAATAAGGCAGCAGGATTCAACATTGTGCACTGCTTAAGTGTAACGTTACTGGGAGTAAGCAGTGCTACTTCATTAGGATAGGCTTCAGTAAGGAGCATGTGGAATCCAAGGAAAAGGTTCTTGGTTTCTGAGTTCCACAAAGTTTACACTCATTAGATGGAGTGTACAGTACAACGGTTAAGACAGATGTGGTAACTTTAATTCTTCTGGAAGAGAAACACTTAGCTTAAATAACCTGTTAATAAGCCACATCATCAGTTCTATTAGTGTATATAATAATGTGTTGGGCCACAATACTCACAAACACATTCCTGCATTGGGTGTAAACCCCTGTAGTCATGGGTTGCTCTTTTCTTTATTTGGTTGGGTTAAACTTTCATATTAGAATTTTCTAATTATGTATAATGATCTATACATTACTATGGGCCTGAGTCTGGTTCTTCCAAACTTGGCTTTCCTTTCTAGTCTAGTACACATCTACAGCGCACAGCAAAGGAAAATAACGTGCAATCTATATTCCTCCTGCTAATATCAATGAACTCCCCTCTCTGGTCTCCCTTGGACCTTTAAAAAACTTAAAATACAGTTTACTCAGATTCCCCTTGTCTGAAGGTCTTAACATATATCTGTGAACATGAGAGGCTCTGGGGCCTCTTGTGCTTCCTTTTTTTTTTTTTTTTGTCTTCTAATAAAAAAGGAAAGGGAGGAAGAAAATACACAGTGCGCTCGGCAAGTGTTATATGTCACTCATTTCACAATAGGAGGGAATGTCCTTTGTGCTGTATATCTTCATACTTAGTAAATCTGGCCGGTAACAAATGTTTTGCTTGTGCTTGGTTTCTGTCACAACGTACGATACCGTTAAGGTAACTGGGTGTCCTAGCACAATATCTATACTCTTTTCAAGCACTAAAGCAGAGTAGTATGCAAGTGACATTAGCTTGCGACCATGTATTTGTGTCAGTACTCCTTGTACATGTGCACTGACTTCATAACAAAATAATGTGAAAGGCTTGTCATAATCTGGCAAAGCCAGTGCTGGCGCTGAAGTTATTTCAGCTTAAAATTGGTTAAACATTTGGTTCTGCTCAGAGGAGAGTATAAATGGCTTGCTATGATCCAGAAGTGCTAATGCAGGAGCACATACAATTGCTCTTAAAGTCTTAAATCTTTTTCATTTCTGTAAAAATATAGAATTCCCATCAATGCATTACCATACCCACAATAAAAAGAATTATTTACAGTATATGACAATTATAGCACAGTAAATAAGGGCAGTAAATGTCTTTACAAACACTGATTTACTCAAAACTGTAATGAGGATACAAATAAAAACCTTTTGCTTTCTGCACATACAGAAAAACCACCTAGTTCATGCATTTGCTATGCGAATAGCACATAAACTCTAATATCTCTTTCCAAAACAAGGTAATCATTACTCAGAAGAGTTTACGTTATTTAAATCCTTCATTAGTTTATACTTATGTTTGTTGTGGTGCAAAGATAGTGCATTGGAAGTTAAATCAATGCAATCTGGATTGCCTAATGGGTCTTTGCAGCTGGAGACCTGTGAATAAAAAAAACTTTTGCATAGAGATTAACATTTATTTACTAGGAATTACTGTAACTGTAACATGCGTGTATACTGTTATCAGGTAACCAGTGAACAGCTGCTAAAAGCTTAACTGTGACGCTATGCGTTCCATGCCTTGATTTCCTCAAAGGGGCAGTCCCTAATTTCACAAATAGAGAATGTCAAAGTGACGAGACCTGGGCGAGTGTTCAAAGCCACTCCTTTCTTATCATCTCTTAGTACAGCCCTTTTAAATGACACTAATTAAATTTCCGGGTTTAGAAACATTCAATCTGGAATCTTGGTTCCAAGTATTCAACCATTTTAAAAGCAGCACTGTCTCATAAATCAGAGTACTCTCGTTAGACACAATACATTGTGTCTGTAAATCATTCAACATTTTCTCAACAAAATCTCTCTCCCGTGACCAAATATTCACACATATTTCTAGATTCTGTGATTTTCGTGTTCAAAGTAAAAATATATTCACTTAAGTCTCGCTCACAGACGACATTTTATCTCGTAACATTTCTTTAAAGGCATAACAAACCCTCCTGATTTCTGAGAACATTCATCAGCGCCATTTTAACACAGATAAAAACAGCATGTAAGCTCACTCCCACAATTCTCAACTTCATTAAAGAGAAAGCTATATTTCTGAACTTCAGAAACAAAATTATTTTGTTCAAATACAGAAACGGCTTGTTGGATCCCAGCCAGCTTTGTTCTGACACTAGTACTTATAGTGATAATGTACATTATTTACAATCTTGTCCGTGCAATCGGACCAAACATTTTAAAACTTCTTTTGTATCTTTTTAAAAGCTTATCATTAAGCAATGAATGTACAACTTTTTCAACCTTGAAACATGTCTCTTGTAAAAAACGGACAAGACAGACAAACATTGTGATTTAAAGTAAATCAAACATCTCCCTTATAGAGCACTAAGACAGAGAACAAACAATGTGAATTATCACGGATCTCTCTCACACGCAGTAAGACGGAGACAAAACTCACATACAGAGAAAGAAAACTTAACTGACATCTTCCAGCCTACTGCTGTGGAACTACAAGTCCCAGCATTACACTAAATACAAGTTAGCTTCAACATGTTATCATCAATCAGCACTCCGGACACATTTTTTCAATTTTACATACATTGTCAAAAAACAAAAAACAGTGTGCTTCTTATCTCAACACACTGAAATCATTTACACAGAATAAGGGAGGGGCACATTTCACTTATTCAGCTGCACAGGATCAAACATACATTTATAATATACAACCTACTTGATTCATTATTCAGCTTCCGATGCATTTAGCATATCCACATATATTTCGACTTTTCAGATCTCTTAACTTTCCTGTGCCACCTCAAACAATCTCTTGGGGTTTGATCTCAATACCCCTTTGTTCTTGTCACATTACCACTTGCAACACCTTTGTTTCTCCATCCACACATATCTTTGGCTATCCCCGCTTTCTTGAAAAATTCCCTGCAGACCTTCTACTCCCCCATTTCCTTAAGTCTTTGTGCATCATATCTATGAGGGAGCTGCTGTCATTTGTTTACTATCTATATTACTCGTATTGACAGTATTCTGTTGAGTCCAAATCGGGACTCTTATCTAGTTTCTGTGGGTTGTCCTTGCACTGGACGTCCCGTTCTGTGGACTCCTTGTACTGGATGTCCGTGCTAAATAGCTTCTTTGACAGTATCTGGGACGAAGGTCTTTTGGAAATCTCTCTTACACAATTTGGGCAGATTACAGAATCTCCCTTCTTTGATATACCTCTGGGGATGGTGTCTAAAATGTTCACTCAATGTTCAAAACAATAACTCTCTAAATCCCTCTATTCCATTACATGCTTCTTTGATCAATGTCTTATGTGACTTTTATGCTTTATACATCATACATAGGTACAAACACATGCACTCAAAATTCAATCATCTTTCAAAAATCTAATCAACAATACAATTACAGTAAACAAATTGGGTTAATACTGTATTATATTAATCAGATGATACTTGAGACTCACAAATTCGCGTGTCAGGTGCCTCAGACAGACATGAGGTGACCCAGACTAGGAAGACCAACGAGTAGAAATCTACTGACCGCGGATGTTGGGGTTCAATGTGCTGGGAAACCTCCGTTGTCTGTCTTGTAGCCTGCTGGACAGCGAATCTCTGTGGCGACCTCCAAGTTGTTAGATCTAAAATTCTGACCCAAGTCTGCCTGTGGTGTCAAGTATATCTGGAAGCGCTTCAATCAGCTGGAGAGAATTGACACAGACCAAGTTCTGTATACAAGGAATATTCTCTAGTTTATTGATACAAAGATACAGGTTTTTATAGGCTACTGAATAAATGAATCCTACGTCATATGCATACAATAGTTTATACCACTAGTTTATGAGAAGCGCTACTGATTAACTTTCTCACGTATTCTTGAGGTGTTTACTTTTCTCCCCCTTCTAAGGACAGATGAGCCTATTATTTCTTATCTCAAGGGGAGTTGGAGATATGTTATGTGCAACACCATGGATACAGTTCCCATACTACCAGCTGGATATGAAGCTCATTATTGTTTTCATAACTGGTTACATTCTTCAGGTGTTCCCTATTAGTTCAACTTCAAGGCCATAGGCTCACGTATTGCAAAACTGCAAGTTAACAGAAAAATGAATAATCTCTTCTAGCAAATAATATTTCTATGCAAGTTACAATAAAATGGCTGAACAAAGGCCTTATGAGGCCTTAACAAAAAATCATATTTAACATGTGCGAATGTGATTTTCAGTTTTTTGGTAATTTTCATATCTACTAACACCTCAAATGGACAAATGGTAATGTTTAAGAATTGTTATATATAACTATTCTTTCTTCAAGTGTTAATACATCTGAGCATACTTCACAATACATATAATCAAACACAGTTACCTGGCAGTGGCACCAGGGTATAATCTCCATTGAAAACGTTGGTAATTTTGTTGTAAGAAAAGGAACTGATGCCTATGCTAATACACACGGGCCATTCACACATGCATATTATATTTTCACATATCCCCTATTGATCGTGTTGTCACATATCCCCTAATGTTCCTACCTGTTGTGTTGAGCCCCACTGACTTCCGTCTGGGACTGGGTGGAAGTTTGTACAGAACAAGTCACACAAAGCCTCTGTAGGCGCAGAAACCACCCCACTCAGCAACAGGCAGCCTTGCGATTGGCTGCCTGTTGCTCTCTAATGATGGGACCGCCCCCCTGGCAACCAGGGAAGCCTCACTGCCCCGTACAACGCTCTAAAACCCCCTCACCATTTTTTTTTACTCTTGGCTGGCCTGGACCTATTTCTGTGGAGAGGCCTGGGGCTGCATTGTTAATTGTTAATCTGGCCCTGAGCAATGGGGCTAATACTGAGCAGTATGATGACATTCAGGCTGCATTAATGTCTGGTAAACAGAGAAATACGACCAATACAGACACATTTTCAGGTTAAGAAGCAATAAGGTTCATTTAAAGAAAAGTGTTTAATACAATTTTCATGATAGTTTAATATTACATGGCTTAACAAAGGGTTTCTGGTGAGGAAGAAAATAAACAGGATGCATTTGCTAATGTTGTTGGTTTCAGGAAACCAATTCTCTTAGTTTCAGTTTCATTTCTTCAAAGTGTCTTAAGGGCTGTGTGTTTTCAGGAAGACATACACTGAGCAGCTGCTGAAGATGGACGAGTATACATGGAAAAACATGTTTCAAAATGAGTTGGATGATCAAGGAGTCCCTCGTGTGTGGAGCTTTTGTATGGAGGAAAACCTTCAGCCACAGCAGGGGTATTTGCAGTACACACAATGCACCTTTGCAAGGTAAGACTCCAATAATGGCCTTACATGGAAAAGAGCATTTTATACATTTAAAAATAATGTTTCCATGATGTCTCTTAAATGTTTATCATCAAAAACCCATGTAATCTATAAATCAGCTGAGATTTTATTTACACCCTTTGGGCCGGATTCATTAAGGTGTGCACAACTAATGTAAATTGTGTTTTTTTTAAAATGCAAGTATTACGGGCATACACACGTCCGTATTCAAAAAGGTGTTTTGTTGAATACGGTTCTAGGTACGCACTCCTTAGACAGACAAGACACTGCACGATATATATGTGGAATATTAAGTCCCAGCAGAACGCACAGAATACATTTATTAGGATGTTATTAATGTCTACTATACATACATGGTTTAACACATACTTGCCAACATTTTTTTTTCTGTTTCCGGGAGATGCCGGCTGGGACGTGGGCGTGCAGGGGGCGGGGCTGCGAAATCGCGTCATTTTGGCCCCGCCCCCGTGACGGAATGACGCAAATCGCGTCATTTTACAGTGGGGGCGGGGCTAAACGCCGTGATTCCGGGTGAATCGCGGCGTTTAAACTAAATTTTTCCCCCTTCCTATCAGGGAGATTGCCACACTCGTCCGGGAGACTCTCGCAAAATGTGGGAGTCTCCCGGACAATCCGGGAGAGTTGGCAAGTATGGTTTAACATGGATATGTGACTGACATCATATCACTCAGCACTTACACCTGCCCTGTAGCTGGTGCAAGTGATACGACAGATAAACATTTACCTTTGAGAAGTCCAAAGCTTGAATCGGGTACTGCTGCGTGCACTCGAGCTTAGCACGCCATTACTGTACATTGATTATGTGCATATGCCCTTTCCCCTCCCCATTCCACCCGTAAAATAGTAAGCTGTCTTAAGTATCTTTTGTGCTCGTAGATGAATTGGATGTTCTAGCCCGGGTTCTAAACATGCACAGTGCAATTTTACGCAATATACAGCATGTATTGGAATTTACATTCCTTAATGAATCAGACCCTTTGCCTGTTGTGCTTTCATCGGTATAGTGTGTTAATCTCTTTATTACACATAGTACTTGGAAATATTACATGGTAAACAACAATAATCTTTCTATGCTATTTTGCCATATTTGCAAAAATTCTGTTCTGTTATATATGATGTAATTTAGAGAACTATATTTAATTTGATAAAACTTAATAGTACATATCCTTAAACTACATTCCTACAAGGTATACAATTTAAGACTGGTTTTGCTTTTAGAAGGCCTCGTCCTGTCAGTGTGACTTACAGATCACTACAAGGAAGATGTAAATATTTGTTTATCAGGTGACCCAGACTTATTCTTCCATATGTGCTTTATCGTCTGATTATGATGTGACAGGGGACCCTAACACCAGCTGCGTTCCTAAAATCTGTAGTTTTAAAATAGAACTTCATGAGTTAGTCTAAATACAATCATGCTACTGTAAGCCAAAAAAAAGTATCTACAGTGTAACTGTAATGGCCTTAAGACAATTCAAAACTATATTGTAAAATCATTTCCAAGGACACTTTGTTGATAATCATAAGCATATAATTAAGTCACACACAGGACGCTCCAGCTGGACTCTGATTCAATAAATATTAAGTTATAAAGAAAGGTGAATAAAAATATTGAGTGAAATTGCCATCTTATACACAAGATAGGAGGAATTGTTCTATTCAGTCCAGAAAAATGATCGACAATTTGCAGCTAAGTTATTATTAAAACAACAAATAGACCTACACAGAGTAAACAGTCCTATTTACATTAAAGGTCTCAAGCCAAGAATCAGGTCATGTGTTTTCAAGTTTGGAGCCATATAGACAGGGGAGTACTCGCAAATTTTAGCCTGGGAGCCAAGACTAGACTCAGCAGTCTATTAGGAACATTTTAGAGCAAAATAATGCAGGTGGCCCAGTGGCCCAACCTAAGGTAGCCCACTATGGGACAAGCCCGGGGGACAGATGCCTCTCTGCCCCCCAAGCCCAGCTTGCCACTGCACCTAGAGCCATAGCAAAAGTTGATAATTAATAATTATTATTTCATGATGTGGTTACCATTTACAGTGTACACTTCTGGCACTACAAGTTCCAGCATGAACTTGCACCCATGTGCATTTTGGCACTTGTAGTTCCACAAATGTGTGTTATAAATAGTGCTCACGTCATGAAATAATAAGTGTTGCCTCAGTCAAATACATTATTATTGCCCCTGTTATCAAATCGTTTTGCCCCCATTATATAATTATAAAATAAAATGGGGGACACCTTATCATAACATAATGTTAAAATCTTTATATACTCTATTAAAGTAATTTTATCGCTTACCAATAAAGCATTGTCCAATGCGATTTGTGTGGTTCCAACGCACAATGTATTTAATTGCAAAATATAGCAGGATTTTACAGCAAGCCATTGTTACACATTAAAGATGTTTAAAATAAAGCAGGAAAGTATAAAACACAGAATACATTACATTTTCCTTATAGAGCTTCACAGAGGTCCATGGAACACAGTCATGCTCACATGTAGCCAGGTTCAGAGAGAGAAAGAGAGCGAGCCATAGCTGATAAAATAGCTTGATAGTATCCAGTTTCAGTATAGAAAAAACTACTGATGATGTCATGGCATGTTTCCATTGGTTCAGGATTCAGGACAGTCCAGTGTAATGCAGGTCATAGGTCAGTTCAAAGGATTTCTTTAGGAAGAGGTGATCAACTTCCCCAACAGCTGAAAACATGTGCTTCTCAAGGAAACTGACCCAAACCAGTCTAAACAACTTAAAACACAATGCCATTTTGATCATTCAATCTTTTATCTTCCATAACTATTGATTGCAGGATGAGAGATGGTAATGTGCAGATTTAAATGATACTAAACATGACTTGTTTCCTGTAACCTGAACCTTAAATATCACTAAAGTGTACATATAACCTTAATATATATATAACTATAAACTAAATACCGTCTGCTCATAAATCACTGTGGAATGGAACCATTATAAATATGTAATATATAAATAGATGAATGTGGGAGTGGGAGTGTGAGTGTATGTGTGCGTATTTTATTGTGCGATCGCGCCGTGCCACGTGTTAAGTGGCGTTCTGATTGCAATCGCACGGTAAAACAATATTACCCAATATACTTTCGTTCATCCAATTATACAACTTCGACAACTCATACACTAATTTGTCTTTAAAATATTCATAAAATAATTTTCCCCATAAGATATTTATTGATTATTCGCCCCCATAATCAAATACTGATTGTTATCATAATTAATAAGCATATGCCTCCTCTCATGTTCTGAATGGCCAGATAGCTCAAACTGCATGATGCTTCAGCTATCTCGCCTCTAACAACCACCACTTTTTTTCTGGCATCTTTTTTCTGTGGTTTGTTAAACTGTTGCTTGATAAATTTCACTCTTTGTGTTTTTAACATGTAGACAGTGGTGTTAATGTGGTGATTCGAAAAACAGTGTTTTTATTGAGTGCCGTGGTCGTAAGTAAATTTGGCAGTTTAATAAGCACCAAAAACATTGCAGAATAATAGGAGGTTTCACTAAACCATCCACACCACTTCTACAGCGCATTTCATTTGTAAGCACTCTGACCGATGTAATAAAAAGCTTGTAAACACACAAAAGTGAAACAAAATAAATACTATGTCGGGATGTTACCTAAAAATCTAAATTGTAAAGGAGGTACAGGATGTATGACATTTTTACTGTTTCCACCCTGCACATTTTCCAGAGCTTTCTCTACCTTGCAAAGCTTGGACCAAATTAATTTTATGGGGGTGTTTCCAAAGAATGTGAAGTTGTACTGTACTAACATGTACTTGGACAAATAGGTACACTCGTACATTTAATGAAAAACATTTCAAAACTTGTGCTGTTTGTAAATGACCCTTATTGACACGTTAAGTTGATTCTGATTGTTTTTCCCTATAATATGTAAAAATAAAACTTAATTATAGTGGAAATTAGCAAATTCATAACTGATAAGGAGACAGTTCTAAATTAAATTGTTGAAATCATACTTGCAGTGGAATTGCTACAATGTATAAAGTAAACATCTTTTATTAATGTATAATTAGATAAATAAATCCAAAATAAAATTTGTGCTAGTGGGGAGACCTGATGTATAAAAAGCCTGTGGTCAGGGGCGGACAAAGGTATTACAAGGCCACATAGCAAAATTTGGTGGAGGGCTAGGATATGCCAGTCCACCCCCTCCTGAAGCCCCTGCTATGCTTTTCTGAGTATAAGTGGGACCAGTGCATGTGCAGTGCTGCCCAAAACCGGGCTTCACTGTGCATGCACCAGCCCCGGCTAAGGCTCAGAGCCTGCAGTGGCATTAGACTGTGGCGCATTTCTGTGACAAGTGTACCATTGCACTCTGAAAGTAATATCAACTGCTTTATTGATTCCAGAATCCTTAAACCTACTATGCTATGATATTGCTTTACCAACCCTTCTACAAATAATCAAAGTTATAAACCAAAATTAAAGCTGTAAGACAAAAATGAGATTAGTTGAAATCACACTCGCACATACTATACTATACTGCTCCATATATATTAGTATAGTATATGTATATTTAGTATCTTAATCAAATTGATATTATAATGTATTCCTGAGGTGCTCTAATTGAGTGAAAATTTGGATATAACCTAAAAAAACTACTTTTTTTTAGTATTTTTCCTATTAAATCCTAACAATCAGAATAAAACTATATTTACTTAAAATGTAAAGAATAAAATATCTGTCACAGAAGCAAGCAATGTACATTTATTGCTAGCAAAAAGGTTCTCTGTTTAATCAGCACATAGCACAGTTGCTTGTTTTGGTCATGAGATTAAAAAGAATCTTTGGTCATTAAGGTTTATGATCCACTATTGTAAACACAATGGAATTCGATGGAAAACATTCTAACATGTTTAATAAAACATAACCCCTGTTATATTTCAGGTTCCAGTGCTCAAGGTGTTCACGGTGGTGGAACTCAGCACAGGTACATATTCTGTTCCTGATAAGGTGGGACAAGCATTCTAGACGTGGCACGGTTAGAATGAGGATCTATAGGCAAGAATGTAAGAGGTGTAACTTTGCTGTGTTGGAAAAAGCAGAGATTACTGAAGAGAACAGTAAACGGGTCATCAGCAATCTGGTCAGCAAAATCCAGAGCATGGTCTATAGGAAGAATAGTGGAAATGTAATCTTACCACCTGTGGTTTACAGTGATGACATAGAGGGACCTCATGATAAGGAACATTGTGAGGCTTGTAAGGAGAAAGTATGTCGATGGAAAGCAGTGGACACTGACATAAGAGGACACGTCATTAAGCCACAATCAGCACAACTCCAAATAGGCCAAAGGTTGAGAGTTCAAGAAAATTATCAAGATTTCCCTTGGCCAACATCCTATGCTCCATCCTATGCACCATCTATCCGCCCATCTACAGCAGCTCACCAAACACAAAATGTGGAAATTGGTGTAGTTATCCTTATCATTTTCATAATTTGCTTTTTGGCTCTTGGTTTTCCAAAAAAATAATCATTTTTATTAAGTAATGCAGAGGGTCAACTACCATGGCCATCTCTATCTATTCAAAGATTAATTGAGTACACTTTTATGTTGCATTGTGATGCCCTTCTTTCTTTTTTAATATTTGATTGAAATACATAATGATAAAACAGCAACAAGAGGCAGACAGGAAAAAGGGGTGAGAATAAATAACGGCTCCAGGATGAAGCTAATCACAGCTGTTGAATTTTAAGTTGCCTAAATTTTGTAATTATAAAGAGGAAAATTACATGTATGTTTTATCATGAAACATCTTTTAGATATAAGTGAATAATTCCTTACCAGGATTTACATTTCTAAAGCCAAATATGTTTTTAGAGATTTTGCTCTGGCATGATGATGTAAAAGAGGGAGAAAAATAATTTAACACAAATGAATGAATTTGAGGTGGTGTAATATACTGATTTGAACATGACCAAAAATTAAATCATTGTTATTATTATAAGTAAAGAACATTTAATTCTAATAACATAATGAGTATGTGGGCTGGGAAGCCCCCTAGATTTAAACACAATGTTCTATACAGGCGGAAAGCGCAGGGGGCCTACAGCTGCCCTTATTCTCAAAATACCATTAGGCGATGCTTCTTAACCGGGTGCTGGAGTAGAGAGCTTCAGAATCTAAACAGTGGGTCAGGATTGAAGGCCACTCAATGGGATTCCTCCTCATTGTATTCCCCTGGCTACCCAAACTCCTTCACTCTTTCCATCCTACCATTCGGCCTACTCTCCAGTGTTGGGCTAGACTACGCAAACTAGAATATATCTTAACCCCAATATCCCCACTCACTCCTCTGCCCTTGAACCTGGACTTCCTTCTGGGGCTACACTTCAGGTGGTGGTCTGACGGGGCAGTGGTCAGGAACGATCAGCGGATGTCAGATGGTCATATTTGTGCCTTTCTGGTCCTGCAGGAATAATTGGACTTATGTTCTTCTGATTTTTGGTTATATCTCCAAACCAGACACTACTTGCACACTGCTGCTAACCGGGCCCGGGTGGGAGACATTTAACAAGCTTTGAGCGGCTATGCTGTGCGTCTTAGCCACCAAAACACATGATTTCTACCATTTACAACAATCTTATTGTCAATTCATCTGACTTCTTTCCGGGGTACGCCAGATCTTGGGACAAGGACCTGGGAAGGGCTGATGAGAATCAATCATGGACAAATGGCTTCATATTCACCATGGCTAGTTCCAGTAGTCTTTCTGTGGTGAAGACGTGGTTCAAGGGCCTCTCAAAGTGGTACCGCTGCCTGTCCCAGCTTAGTAAAATGTTCCCAGTAGTCTCAAGATCCTGCTGGAGGTACGGTTTGGGGCCAGGAATTCCCCTGCATGTTTGGTGGGACTGCCTGGTGCGGATCCCTTTCTGGAGTCAGGTCTGCCAGATCTCAGCAGAAATCCTAGGAATTCTAGTATTGGATAGCCCTGAGTTTTGGTTATTGAATGTCTCTGACTTCGATATCTCAATATAAAAATTAATTAATCAGGCATTTGAGCAATGCAGTATTGGCTGTAATTCCAGTCCACTGGAGGTCAACCACCGAGCATGGTTGAATGGTTCCGGTGACCTGACCTTTACATGGCTATTGGTGATCTCTCGATTTTGAGCCCAAAGCAATTTACTGAATGCAAGGAAACGCCCACCTGCAGGTCAGTCATCGTGTGTACTTCATTTTGGCTTTTTCTCCAGGGCCATTCTGACTGGGTTCAGTAGGCAGGATGTCAATCCTGCCAAAACCACCACCCACTTCACGATCAGGGAGCATCTAGCTAATCCTGGGAAGTCCTGAAGACCCATCATGCCCCTTCCATCCTCCCCTTCCTCCTTTCTCTTCCTTCCCACTTTCTCCTCTCTTTTTCTGGCTCCCCTATTGTTCTTTTTTCACTTATATATGGAAAATTGTGAAGTTGATTGTTAAACATTTTTGTCACTGATTGTCTTAATGTACTAGTTACATTTGCTTGTTATCACCTCAATAAATAAAGATTATAATAAAAACAAAAATAAAGCATAATGAGTATGTGAAATACCTGTTCAAATCTTTCTTCATATACCTTTATATTTGTGCACATGCAGAGCTGGTTCACCACAAGGCACCCTTCCAATATACGCTTTGCTATAGGTCTTCCACATATTAGGCCTGATTCATTAAGGAACGTATATATCTCGAAACGTACTGATGCTCTGCATGTGATCATTACTTACGTCAGTGAACACAAGTGCATGCAATTCATCTTCCAATGCAAAGGACACTTCTGACAGTCTCCTGTTTCAAGGGTGGAACGGGGAAGGGAAGGGGCGTATGCACATAGGCAAAGTTCATTAAGGGCGTGCCAAGGCCGAGCACACGCACATCCGTCTAATTTAAGCTCTGGGCACCTCTCAGGTACAAGGTTTTTAGCCATATCACTTGCACCAGCTACAGGTGCAAGTGCTGGTTGATAATGTAGGCTAGAACTTGTGTTTGCAATTATAAACAACTGTGAAAATGCATTTTATGTGCAGTAGGCATTAAGAGCATCATGATAAATGTATTTTATGGTAAAAAAAATTAAGAAAAAACAAACTTCTCAATGCATTTTATGTATGATTATATTTTTAACAGGTGTTCATGTATTTTACAATATTTTTTCAACTGTGCTTCTGATGGGACTTTATATATATATATATATATATATATATATATATATAAATGCATTGTGCGTATCCTGCACAATGCATAGGGTTTGTGTCTGTCTACATACGGCAAGTGCCGTATAGGCAGAGCGCACTTATACTCAAATTCAACTAGAAACATTTTTTGAGATTCGCTTGTACTTGAATATGAGTGTACTTGCAGGTAGTTTCAGTCCACTTTACAAAAACACATATTGTGTTCACTTTGCTTTCCTTAATAAAGCCAATAAAGTGGAACAATGACAGACACAGCAAGACAGCTTACAAACAGCAGAGGAAATGTGTAGGTCACATTTACAGATTTGCCTATTTCCAAGCATATCTGATGCAGGTGCTTAGCACTGGTGCAAAATATGTTTTTATAATGATGATCATCAGGACAGACCTTTGCAGTGTTAAAAGTAGAAAAGAACATAAAAAATTAATTAAACATGAAAAAATAGCGTGCATGCCCCTCTACCAAACAAAATGAACTGAGCACCAGTGCTCACATCCTGGGCTGGTTACCGCTAATGGGGAATTAACAACATGAGGTCACTCTGCTAAATCCATGAACAGCACCAGACTATGATAGACTCTGCTGGTTCCACTATAAGAGAGCAAGCCACAGCATGGAGTATCCCTGTCACATTGGTACTCAGCTTAAGCCTGGTCATCATGAGCTAGCACCCCAAGGAAAAACTAGCTGTCACGGGCACTAGGAGTCTTTACCCAGGGATCACCAGGTGATGGACTTACCAGAGCAGTATAGATGGCAATATGGTACTCTGGTAGCGGGATGATCACGGAACAGGAGACAGCAGATGGTAGAGAATGCTCGTGGAAAGTCTATGACTAGCAGCACTGGTAATATATAGGTAGTAGTACACGAGGAACTGAATGGACAAAGGAAACGTGAGGGTAGTCAGTGGTCTGCGGTAGCAAGTTGTACCACTGCTATAGTGAGGAGGAATGTCCAGAAGCAACGAGGAGGTGATGGAAGTCAGCGGTCTGCGTTTAGCAAGTTGTACCGCTGTCTAGGTGAGGGAACGGAATCCAGGTGAAGGTATCCGGGAAGTCAGTGGTCTGCGTTAGCAAGTTGTACCACTGCTATATGGAAGGATACTGAAACAGGAATCAGTGGTCTGCCTCTAGCAAGTTGTACCACTGAAATATATATGTGAGGAGGAGCACGGGGAGATAAATGTAATGCAGAGTATACACGGGCACACTGAACTTGATCCCACGATGATATGCACAAAGTAGTAATAACAGAGCAGCACTGCACAAATATACAAAGTCTCAGGAACTATCCAGACTAAAAGGTAACACAGTCAAATGATGGCAATAGTCTCAGTGGATAGGCAACTTCAGAGAAGAACAACTCAGTCCAGAAAGGTATGCAATACACGAGCACACTCAATGATAAGTATGCATACCGTGGTTCAGAAGAGCAGGCTGTCAGAAGGGAGTGCAGAGATACCTGAGCGGCAGGAGGCCGGCAGGATGCGAAGTCCCAGGGAAATGGAAGCGGTATCCAAGTAGGTGCAGCGCACAGGTAGGTAGACCAGCAACGATGGAACAATACTCAGGAAGCCGTAGTATATAGGACTGGTCACCGGGAGATCACTGAAGAGTAGAAGTGGTATCCAAGTAGAGGACAGCAGCGGAACGTTGATCCAATGCAGACAGGCGAGTTGACACAGGCAGGAACACTGTAGAAGCACGGAGAGCGGATCAGCTGGCTGCAGACACGAGTAGAACTGAAGGGTAGCAGCAAGCAGGACACTGCAGGTACACGGAGGTAGCGGATAGGAATCAGCAGGTGCAGTCACGATGAAACACGGGAGAGTAGATATGAGCTGGAACTGTTAAGCACGGAGGCAGCGGATAGGAATCAGCTGGTGCAGTCTCGATGTAACACAGGAGAGTTGAAGTGAGCTGATAACTGTAGTGCACGGAGGCAGCGGATAGGAATCAGCTAATGCAGTCACGATGAAACACAGGAGAGTTGAAGTGAGCTGATAACTGTAGTGCACGGAGGCAGCGGATAGGAATCAGCTAATACAGTCACGATGAAACACAGGAGAGTTGAAGTGAGCTGATAACTGTAGTGCACGGAGGTAGCAGATAGGAATCAGCTAATACAGTCACGATGAAACACAGGAGAGTTGAAGTGAGCTGATAACTGTAGTGCACGGAGGCAGCGGATAGGAATCAGCTAATACAGTCACGATGAAACACAGGAGAGTTGAAGTGAGCTGATAACTGTAGTGCACGGAGGCAGCTAATACAGTCACGATGAAATACAGGAGAGTTGAAGTGGTCTGGAAACCACAGGAGAGTTGAAGTGGTCTGGAAACCACAGGAATCAGGTGAGCTGAATACACGAGGAAACACAGGAACACCTTCAGAGGCTCATGGGGAATGAGACTCCAAGATCAGGCAACGAGGTATAGACAACAGGTGCTTTAAATAGGGAGTGTTACCTGATCAGCCAATTAACTAAAAGGAACAGGTACTGAAGGTTTGAAAGGACTGCGCATGCGCAGACCCTCAGGATGGTGGATGACCACGGTTCCTAAACACACAGGAAGAAGCACTCACAGTCTGGTGAGTGACACTAGCCTTCTGATGATAGCACTAGGGATCATCCCAACACTAGGTAATAATGTAAAGATATAGTATTTTATTATGTGCCACTATTGGTCCCAGAAAGCCCTGGTAGCCATAAATTGCTTGGGTTTGTTGGTGCTTGTAGAGCTACAAGTGTCCACATAACCATTGCTGCCAGGTAACCTGTAGTGCCATATAGAAAAGAACAAGAAAAACACACACACACACACACACGCCATATTAAAAGACTCACCCAATCCTATGTTTTCCCACTTTATTTCATGCCTAAATCCTTAGTGAGCTTCTTCCTTCTTTTTCTCTTTTCCTTCTTTCTTGCCTAGTAATCCAATAGTTAAAAATAAAAAACCCTGGTAGACGATGTACAACTTGCAACTACGGAGCAAAGAAGCAATTGACCTGTTCACAAGTAACCAAGCAGGAAGGCTTTATTCTGATTGGCTAGAGCATGATAACGCCAGCTCTGATTGATGATGATGATGACGACGACAGGCATGGCTAGTATTTGGCCTCATCAAGATATGCTCAAAGTCTTTCTTGATGTGCCTTACACTTAGCTTAATGCAGCTACATTCCAAATTACTATTCTGAGTTACACATCTTAACATAATATACGCGCACCTCAAATTACCAAGGAAAAGAACATTTTACGTGTACGTTCTGGCCACCAATTGCCCTCAACTCTAAATGGGCTCCTGAATCTTCAAAGTGATTGAGCAACATTGGTGATAAAGCTGATATTCTGTTTGTGTGTCTCAGACAGACTCTGAGCAGATATGAAAAGGATCATCTGTATCACAAATCTAATATCATGGGCTGAAATATAAAAAGCTTAGTTCTCCCAGAGATTCTTTCCAAAACAATCCACAGGTGTTTCCACAATGCCCAATTCACACTTTTAGGAACTTTTATTTCTTGGAAGAAAGTGACCAAATCATGCAGATTTAGGCTTATGCTTTTAGTAACCAATGTACTGTGCATCCACAAGCTGTGTCTCCCATGGCTCTATGACCTTCTCAACTATTAATAAACATTAAAATATATTAAAAATGTAAAGAACAATGCTGCTAAAAATAAAAGTCCAAAACAAATATAAATTATCTGTGGTAAAAATCTAATAGAATGTTACTAGATGCATTTCTTCATTGGACAGTCAATTTCCTCAGAAGTGTTTGTATAATTGTTTGGAGTCTGCAGCTTAAGGGCTCTCTAATTTTCTTTTATACAGCAGCTTCAAAGGTAATATATATTATATTGCAGTGTTGTCACTGGGCTAGTAGATCCCCAGAAAGAACCACTTGGTTGGGGTAGCTATCAGAGACACACCATGTCCGGCCAAACTGCTTAGTCCTGAGAAGACTGGTCATGAGGTAGAAACTGAAGTGAAAGGATTATAGAAAGAGGAATAGTAAAGGAATAAGCTAAAGTCATGGGATCGGAGAAGGTAGAATAGTGAGGAACAAAGCCGAGGTTGAGCTATTGGAGTGTTATGAGCCGCGGCGGCTCTGGGCACCGCCGCGACTCGCTCCCCTCTGCTTCCGGGCGTCCCGGCCGTCGTCATGACGACCGGGACGTCACTTCCGCCTTACCCCGACCGTTGTTAAGGCAACGGTCGGGGCGCTCCTCATGTGTAGCGCTGCGTCCCGGCATCCATGGCAGCCGGGCGCGTGCGCAAATTAGAGAGTAACCAGCTGGCCCATTTACCTTCCTGTGCCTCAGGCATTTCTATTGGCCAGTGTTAGTATTTAAGGCAGGGAGGGGCAATCCTTCCCTGCCGGTTATAGTTCCTGCTTTGCTGCTGACTAGCCTGCTGTGTTCCTGGTTTCTGTTTCTGGATTGATTACTTGTTGCCGACCTTTTGCCTGTTTCCTGACTTCGTTTGATTGCCTGTGCCCATTGACCTTTTTGCCTGGACTCCTACGCTGCTGATTTGCCTGTGACCTCTGACTCCGGTTTGTGTACTGGATATTCTGTCTGCTGCCGGCCTCGACCCTTGCCTGGACCTCACTCTGCTATTTTCTCTATCACTGGGTTCTCCCCAGTCAGCACACAATTCACGACCCTCAGCTGTCTGCGGTCAAGTCTGTCCCCACCACTAGGGGCTCCAGCGAAAACCAGACTTCTGAGTAGACTCCGGGTTTTGTGTTGCTGGCTGTTGGGGTTCCTAACATGGAGAAGGTAGAATTGTGATGTATAGTCAAACAAAACAAGTCTTCAAAGCACAAGTGTTATGAACACCACAATCTGCAACCAATAACCTCTATACAGAACCTAAAGTACAGGATGTTTTTCACCATTAGCAGTGGCCGAAACCACACTGTTCACTGGTACTCTGATGCCCCCTATAGTGTATAGTTGTTATTAGTTGAGATTGAGGTAGAGTCAGAGAGACTCACAACTATGGAGCAACACACAGACAAAACAAAACAAACAGGACACAAGCCAGGTCAGAGAACAGGAGAGGTACGCAAAGTCAATAAACAGAGTTCAAGGGCAGACAGAGATTCAACAGCAAGGTCCAGTAAACAAAGCCAAGTTCAAACACAGAAATCCAGCAGCAAAAGACAATCAAATCTCAGGATAAATATGCAGCTAGCTTAGGTAAACCTAACACCAGCATTGCAATAATGAAAATGAGTGTATTTATGCAGGTTTTGGGCAATCAACTGCTGGGTAGAAATTATGTGAGCATCGAGTGTGATTGATCAACTGCTGGGTAGAAAGCACGTGAGCAGAAAGTGATGATTCAGCTGTTACGTATTTACAAGAGAATCCCCTATAGACGAACGCTACTAAATAGTGACAGTGTTGCTTCGAGCTTGCACTTACCTGAAGGGGTTAACAGGGATGTAGACCCGACCAATGAGGTTGAGGGGAGGGTCTTGTGGCTTTGTATAGTATCTTGTACTTCCTGGTCTGAGTCACTCGGCTGGCAAAATCGTGGAAGAGAGCACGTGGAAACAGATAAGGATTTGTTTTAATTTTCTTATACTGTAATTTTTCTGCTCTTTTTCTTTCATTTTGCTCCCCTTTTTCTCTCTATTTTTTCCCATATCTTGATCTTTGCTGTGTATTTGTTTTAAATTGTTGTTTTACTTTTTCTTTCCTTATCTGTCTTTCTGTTTCCTCTCTCCCCCCCGTTTGTTTTTGTCCGTTTCTGATGTGATTAGCCCTGTTTTTTGCCAGTATGCCCCGTCCTAAGAGGGTAGCGAGCAAACCTGTCCGTCTCCGCTCCACCTCCCCTGGCCCTATGCGGCGCCATCAGGGGGATGGGGGCGCGGCTGCGGGGGTGGGTGGCATCTCTGGCGGGGACAAGCCCTGTGTTCCTCGCCGGCGTGAAGGTGGTGTGGGTGCCGAGGGAGCGCCTAGTGTTAGAGAGCCCCGGGGGAGGAAGAAGTCTGAAAGGCGCGGCTCGGCGGTTCAGACTAAACCACAGAGCAGCGCGCGCATGCGCAGACCCGCGGCTCCAGCGCTGTCAGCTCCCGTTGCTGGAGCAGGGGTTAGATCAAGAGGGGGTCACAGACTAGCTGCGAGGCAGCGTGTAGCGGGCAGTAGGGAGGAATCAGAGGCAGGGGTGCGGGTGGCAACCCCTCCTCCTCCAAAGGCAGATAGTTATGTCGGGTAGCGGCGGGAGTCTTTGGCCACAAGGGGGAGCCGACGAGACAATTTCAGTCAGCACAGGGGTGGTATTGCCATTAACCCCCCTGTGCTGGCTGCCAGAGAGAGAGTGAGGGAATTTGGGTGCCCAGCGCCTCACCAACTTTATTTTCCCCCCAGCCCATTTTTGCCCAACAGTGCCAGAGGTCCAGCATGGGGGGCGCAGACCCTGGGCTGCCCTTTGTCTGTACGCAGGGCACTGTATCTTCCTACATCAGGCGTGGAGGAAGCAGGTTCGAGTACCAGAGCCTTTTTCGCTCAGAATAGAGCCAATGTCAGAGGGGAGTCGAATCAGGATTTTGGGGTGCAGGGATTTTGGGATGCGCGGGATCCATCTGGGCTCAGATGGGAGGAGGCTTTTGGTTCTGCGGGCCGTAGTCTAAGCAGGATTCAGCGCCACCGGTTATCTCCTCCCTATTATAGACAGTCACTGGATACCAGCTCCTCAACACTGGGAGAAAGGGGGGACTGGAATGTGGGGTATGGTCTTCGCTCTGAGCAGGCGAGCGGCATTATTTTTGACTATTTTCATGGAGGCAGCGACGCAGGAGCACCGTCAGGTGCAAGTGAGCCAGTAAGGGGGGATGAGTGGGGCCTAGGGGCGGCAGGTGAGGTGTACGAGTATCACGCGGCGGCGCAGGGTAGGCCCGTCTGTTCCTCGTCTTTCGGGTCATATAGCGTACCCCTGTTAGATTCAGGGGTTTTGAGGAATGTCACCCATGATGTGTCAGAAGCTCACGATTATGTCTCTCCAGTTCTACAGAGCCAGCATTCGGTGCCTCCAGGGATGGGAGTTCCTTTGACGGAGCCAACGGCAGCCGCTGGTGGGGCATCAACAAGCGTGGCAGATCATTCGGTTGGGGAAGAGGTGGCGAGGACGGAGGAGCGACCAGCAGTCGGGCAGCATTGGATAGGTGCGGTATGGGGGAGGAGAATTACAAAACATTCCCTAGATGGGTAAAAGGTTTTTGCGTGTTTGCAACGCTGTACGCTGACTTTAGACCGGAGGAACAGGTGGAGGTGTGGAAGTACTTACATTTGATTACAGACCTTTACTTAAAGGACGGGCCAGTCATTTGGAGGGCTTACGACAAGATGTTTCGGAAAAAGATGACGGGTCGGGAGAGGTTACCCCTGGGATTCAAGGATATTGATACCTGGATGGACCTCATGAGGCCCAGTAGTCAGAAGCAGGAGGCGACACAAGGGAGGCGGTTTCCTGGGGCGGGGAGGGCGCAGCAGCCCCTCCCCGGCAAAGGAAAGTGCTTCGCGTTCAACTCGGGGACATGTCAGAGGGGTGCGGCGTGCAGATTTCGCCACTCCTGTTCCAACTGTAACGGGTTCCACCCCGCATCAGATTGTAGTAGAGCCAGAGCGGGAGGGGGGAGTTGCTACAGCAGCTTCAGGTCAAGGCCAAATCCCCAATTAGACTGGAAGAGTTAGACAGGTGGCTTAGACTTTATAGTGACACCGATGCAGCAATCACGATTCGTGAGGGTTTTCAATTTGGTTTTAGAATCCCTGTTTTGAGACAATTGGAGCTACCATGGCCCCGTAATTTAAAATCGGCCGTTACATTCCCGGAGATATTAAACGAGAAAATAGCCAAAGAAGTCCGGGCGGATGTTAGGTCCTTTTGCAAATGTTCCCATACCCAATTTGGTAGTGTCCCCGGTAGGTGTTGTGCCCAAGAAGGCAGAGGGTAAGTTTAGACTTATTCAGCACCTTTCCTACCCATTAGGTAATTCGGTAAATTATGCCATAGACCCGGCGGTGAGCACCGTTCAATACCAGTCCTTTGAAGAAGCTCTTTCCCTGGTGCAGGAGTTCGGGGAGGGGGCCCTTATGGCCAAATTCGACATTGAGTCGGCTTTTCGCCTGTTGCCACTCCATCCTGAATCATTCCAGTTTATGGGTTTCAGACACCGCAACGGTTTCTACGTGGACCGTTGCTTACCCATGGGTTGCTCGATATCATGCGCCTTGTTTGAGAAATTTAGCAGCTTTCTCCACTGGTGCATTCAGGCTGGAACCGGGCACAGGTGGATAGCTCACTATTTGGACGATTTTTTGATTGTAGGTCCTGATAGCTCCCACACATGTTTGGAGGTATTAAAATCAGCGCAGGCCTTATTTACGGTCATGGGGGTTCCCATTGCACACGATAAAACGGAAGGCCCCACACAGCGTTTATCGTTCCTGGGGATTGATATTGATTCGTAAGCGGATTGTTGTAGGCTCCCTGAGGATAAGTTAAAAAAATTAGCGGGGGCAATTGTGTTCACGCTGGGTGCCCCTTCCCTCTCGTTGAAAAAAGTGCAGTCACTACTGGGGCTTTTCAATTTCGCATGCAGAGCAATTCCTATGGGCAGGGTTTTCTGTCGCAAGTTGCAAAAGGCCATAGCGGGAAAGAGTAGGCCTCATGCGGCAGTCTGCCTGTCATGGGAAATAAAAGAGGATCTTGTGATATGGCAGAGGGAATTGAGGGAATTCAACGGTAAAAGGATATGGCCCACCCCTCCGGTAAACAATGCGACGCTTGACCTTTACACGGATGCTTCGGGTGCGCAGGGTTTTGGAGCTTATCTAGGCGGGCAGTGGTGCGCGGAAGCGTGGCCGGAGTCATGGCATAGGAGTGGATTGGTAAAGAACATGGTTGTGTTAGAGCTATTTCCGATTATTGTAGCCATCGAGTTGTGGGCTGTTTCTTTACGAGGCAGTCACGTGGTTTTTTGGTGTGATAACTTGGGGGTAGTCCAGTCCATAAATAAACAGAGCGCGTCCTCCCCGCAGGCTATATCTCTGCTGCATCATCTGATACTTCGCTGCCTAGAGCACGAGATAACATTCAATGCTTGTCATGTCCCGGGAGTTAAAAACGACATAGCGGATGCCTTTTCCCGTTTTCAGTGGAAGAGATTCCAAGAGCTTGCCCCTCAGGCCAGTACCATAGGCATTCCCTGTCCCTCTTGTGTTTGGCAGATCATCACGCCGGCATAAGGGGTCTGGCAGAACGCGGCCTGGCGCAATCCACATTGCGGGTATATCGAGCAGCGTGACTGCAGTGGGTCCAATTCAGCAGCACCAAGGACCAGTCAGAGGCAGGCCAGAGGGATGCGGTCATGGAATTTATGTGGTTGAGTATGTCATCTGCTTTGGCGGGCATTTTGTCTATGGCACGGCTGAATGGGGTGGCGGATGTCACTAAGGGCTTTTTGATATCTAAAGCGCTAAAAGATTGGGCGAAGGAGAGGCCAGTCACAGCGGACATGCTTCACCCAATCATGTTGCAGACGTTATCTCAAATTATGCGGGCCCTGGCGGACGTTGCGAGGGATGAGTATGCGGCCTTGTTGTTTCGGACTGCATTTTGCCTGGCGTTCTTCGGGGCCTTCAGGGTTTCGGAATTAGTTGGTCAAGTTGTAGCGCATATCCCCATGGGTTTGCTTGCAGAAAACATTGTCATACGGGACGAGCATCTAAGCTATAAAATAACCAGATCCAAAACTGATCAAGGTGGGAGGGGTTGCTGGGTGCAGATGCAGGCTCAGAAGGATAAGGAGACATGTCCCGTCAAATTAAGCTCCCAGTTCATGCAAATTAGGCCCGTTCTCCCAATTTTTCTAGTTCATAGAAGTGGAACACAGCTCACAAGATACCAATTTAATGCGGTGCTGAAGCAGGGGATTACGTTTTTGGGGCTAGACCCATCTGTGTACAGCTCTCACTCTTTTAGAATCAGAGCAGCCACCTCCGTGGCTTTGGCAGGCTCATTGGTGGAAGCTATAAAGTCACTGGGTAGATGGAGATCTGAGGCCTACAAAGGTTACATTAGGCCTAATGTTTAAAATGTGATGACTTGTATTTCAATCTGTATTGCTGCCTTGTCTTTCTCTTGTTTTGTTTTTTCAATTCTACTTTACGCTGGTTTTTGTTCATTGTTTGTCACTGTCATGTTTATCTAGACCTCCTTTTATATGGTACCTATTGTCCGTTCTTCCTTTCCCCTTCCTGGTTACTCAAGGCTTATCTGCTTGTCGCTTTGAGCGAGGGCGCGAAGGGCTTTCTCTCGTTTTTTTTCTCCGGAGGTCTGATTAGTAGTGTGCCTCTGGGGTTTGATCGGGTTTCACCTTCGTGTGAGTAACTTACCCTTCCCCAAACCCATTTCTCCCCATTTCTTTTACCTTGCCAGCTATGCTCCAGGCTCGTCTGATGGGCTGCCTTTGTCAATCACTAGGTGCACCTTTAGTGCTGTGTGTGTTGGTCAAGTAATATCGCAGTATTTAACACTTATCTCTTTTCTAGATGCTGTGGTAAATGCGAGAGATATTTGGATCATCGGGCACTCTTACATATTCTGGGCAGCTAACCAGACGGGGGTTCAGACGAGGTTTACCAGTGGGGGGAGTAGCAGGGTCTATTGGTTAGGTAAACGAGGTTTGGTTTGGGGTAGTCTATTGCCATGGCTAAAACAGTTGATTGAGTTGGGGAGCCCCTGACGTACTAGTTATCCACCTAGGGGGGAATGACTTGGGTAAGGGTAAGTCCCTAGATCTAATTATCCAAATGAGAGAGGACCTGCACTATATTAAGAATACATGGCCATCAATCATACTTGGCTGGTCCGCGATGATCCCGAGATTGTCTTGGCGATCTCCAATCCCGTTAAAGAAAATCCTTATAATGGCGCGGAAGCTTAATAGTGCGCTTCGGAAGGTAATTAGGTCCCTCGGTGGATTTGTGGTGGATCACCCGGTGATAACAGCAGATAGGGTGAGTCTCTATAGGAGAGACGGTGTGCACCTCTCGGACGAGGGGTTGCTTGTTTTTATGGAGAGCATTTGGTTGAAGTTGAGGAGAGTGCTTGGTTTGGATGGTGGCGGGCTGCTTTGCCCTTAGGGCAGGAGCGTGGGAGGAATGCACTGCGATCAGCGGCTGATATATACAGCTCTATTGTGATTGGCCGCAGGTATCTGTCCCCTTACAAGGCAATCGGTAACTCTTGTCCGTTCCGTGGGGAGGGGCCTCGCCCGGCTCAGTGAGGGAGGGGGAGTGAGTAGTGAGGTGAGTGCAGTTTACTCTGACGCCAGGTTAGGGCCGGCCAAGCAGTGGGGTTATGAGAGAAGTGGGTGAACTTAAGGCTATATTGCCATGTCCACGCTTGGTTGGGTATCGCTGGAGCCGATCCACAGTGCTCTTTCTCCGCCACCAGGTTTAATTAGGTTATAATAAAATACTTTAGTGCCACTTTACTCAAGTCTCCGTGTCTTTATTTTATATAAGTTTGTTATCTTATTCAAGGTATGGTAAGGCAATGAAGGGCATACACAGTGAACTATTTATGAGCAGAGATGAGTCTAGCAAGTGCTGGTAATCAGCTGCAATGTGGAATCTGCATTAACAGCTCAGGAAGCAGAATGAGTAAGGTTGCTCAGCAACAGACAAAACAACTCTCATATTCAGCAAAATCTGGAAAGCATAAAACAAAACACAGAGCAGCAAAAACATAAAAACAAGCAAAGAAAGTCAAAAGAAAACTTTGCTCTGATTGACTTAACCTTTTCACTGGAGGGCTGTGCAGTAGTCCAGGTGAGGTGACTAGTTTGATTGCTTTTCTTAGCAGAGAGCTGATTACAGGAATTGAGAGAACGTAATTGTAGTTGTCACTGTTAACTGTTTTCTGACACATGTCATCTGGAGCAAATGTTGTAAATTCTCACAAGGACCAAGTTTTTTTCTTTAATAAATTAGGATGTTAAAGCTGTTAAAGATTCTACCTTACATCACACCCTGATCCAGGCAGATGATGCACATTGTCTCTCAGCAGGCTAGACTGCTGGGAGATGCAGATAGATCACTAAACTTAACTCCATTTTGTTGGAGTTTAAAGGGTGGTGCATTTTTGTTGTAGACCAGCAGCTGTGAGAATCACACAAATGATATCTGCAATTTTTCACCAGGACCTCCACCTTTCAATAACGATTTATTAGATGACACATCAACAAGATTATGATAGTGTTATGGCAATATCATTTCAGATAAAAAAAACACCTGTAAATGCTTCACAAGGTCTCTGCTATAGGAGACCCATTTCCAAAGAACACAAATAGTTCTAGAGATTTGCCGCTGGTCTTAACTTGTTATAGTAGAGGATTATTAAATCTAGTTTGTTGGACAGGTCACGGTAGAAGTCCAGTAATCGGACTGATGTCAGGGCAGGGACAGGTTAATAACAGGTCTGGTAGTCAGGCCAGTGTCAGGGCAGGCAGAGGTCAAAAGCAAAAGCAAATCCAATAACAAGCTGAGGTCAAGGGCATGAGAAAGAAACAGTGTCCAATAAATGGTCTGGTTCACAACAGAAGATATACACACACAAAGGACATACAGACACAAGCACACTGGTTCAAAAAAACTCGCCAGTATAAACAGGGCCCAATTAAAAATTAACTGATCCTTAATTTAAAATCTGTTTCCCCAACAATGTTCAATGTTTTTGTCAACGTGTTTCTGACACTCTGCTCCACTAGGCTTTTAAAATGTCATGGCAATCTTTGTCACTCATTACATTTTCATTAAAAACAGAACTGCATAGCAGAATGGAGGCATGAACAGTCTCTACTGAAGGTGAAAATGTGTCTCTCCAACTTGCTTATCTTAAAGCACACAACCCAAGGATGACTCATTGTCTTCAGTCAATACCATGGGAATAGATCAAGATTAAAACTACTATGTTTTTCTTTCATGTTTTCGTTTTACTTTGGAGAGAAACTATTTGCTTATATTTTATTTTATATTTTTATCAGTTTATTCCTCTGCTTGTAACATTTTTGCACCCCAAATAAAATTGTGCCACCCCCCCAAAAGGCTCATGCCCCAGGCTGCTGCTTAGTCATCCAATTGGATAGTCAGTTCCTAAACACAGGTGGTTGAAAAGAAGAGGTTTATAAATGCTGGGGAACCAATGACAGGGAGAGAGAGTACTGACAAGGTATATTAAAAAAACACTTGTGCAAATGGAACACAGTGCTAGGCACTTTAATTCCATAAAATGCAGGTGTTTATAACGCTTATGACAAAAATGTGGTAGAATGAATTTCATACCTTAACTATGTACAAATTAAAGTTAGTTCTATATTTCTTACCCTAAATATATTCCCTACTTGGCTCCTATGGTTTGGCACAAGTTTCTATGGTCCCTTGTTATGGAGTAGGTGCTGGAGCTGCTATCGGAGAGCTGTGGAACACAAGTCAGTTCTCTTGTATGGTGGCTGCCAAGGAGCACAAATGATACCATTTCCAGCACGTTTCATCTGTAGAATGGACCTCATCAAGGTTGCTTTTCTTTATTTTTAAATTAAAAATCAATTTATTATAACATGTTAGTAATATCAGAAAAGGCCTCATCACACACAGCGTTTCATGCCAGTTTTTGGAGAAACATAAGCAAGACCCCCAGAGGATTAAGATTTACAGGAATTATCATGTAGCACACAAATACCAACTTTAAATGTCAGTGTACAAATAAGCTATCAAGTATTTGTGTGCTACATGAAAAAACAGTCAGTATTTAACTTATGTGCAAAACAGAATACTAATTTGCACCCTTTGCATTGTAACATGGTTTTGTCCCGGAGACTGAAATAAGAAGTTTCTCAAAGTAAGATCCTTAATGAATCAGGCCCCAGATGCTAAAGTCATTGGAAAATGGCTTCAATTATGCAGGGTCTTCACCTTTAGTAGCCGCCTTTCATATAGAACATTATGTGTTTACCAATATTAGGTTTCCCCCAGGACTTCTCCCTTAGTAGCAGGGGCTTTTCAGATTAGGGTATTTGTGAGTGTGCACAGAGCATAGCAGGAGACCAGCAGGGAGAAGGGAAAAACCAGGAAAAATGCAGGTACACTGAGGATCCTGGTGCAGACTACAGAGGCAAGCTCCAAAGGCAGAGATAATAGACTGCACAGGGGCTGGCAGTAATGTGAGACAGAGTAGTGAAACAGACTAGGATCCGGGAGGACAGCAGACTAAGGAAAATCCATAAAACAGGCTAAGGCAGTGGATCCCAAACTTTCTCAGTTTGAGGCATCCCTAGGGTCTCAATAATTTTTTTAAGGCACCACTAAGCCAAAATAACTATGAAGTAGTCCCCCGCCTTGCTTACCACCGGCCCTGGCAGTGGCACCCCTGTGAGATCGCTGTGGCACCCCAGGGAGTCATGGCACACAGTTTGGGAACCACTGGGATAAGGTCAAAAGGCAGTAAAAAGCAGGATCAGTAAATGGTCCAGTTCAAACACAGGAAGTCAGTGGAATTTCCAGGAGTATTTGCAGGACTGAACATACACTTGTTCAGACAGAGCTTTATCCAGCACAGGTGTTATGGAGAGAGAAGTATATAATGGCTTAATTTTCTCTAAAACAGTAGTTATAACTAATCATACTGGTTTGCCTAGCTACTATTCTAAAAATGTATACCATTAGAGTTGTTTATGCAATGAAAAACACATACACTTGGTGCACACCTTTTCACATATGAGAAGATGGTAAATTGCTCTTAAATTCCATTCCAATCCACTTCTTCCACTAGGATGGTGATCTTTATCCTTCTTTTCAAGTGCATTCTTATAGTCTGAAAGCCAGACTCATAGAAATACAAAATGGAGAGAAAATAGTGCAATATGTCTCAAAAACTATAAAACTAATAGCCCAAAAGGTTTCCAGAAAAAGTTCTCTCTTCCACCTTGTGATTAAGAGATAGAATCACACCAATAGTCTTGTGTCCTTTCCACCATCATATACCCCAAAAGATGTATGCTTACAAGCTTTCAAATGATATAAGGCATCTCATATGTCATCCACAGATTTCTCCTCCGAATTCAACCGCAGGATGAATTCCATAATGTATATGATGAAACAGAAAAGTAAACAGACTCTGGTGCATTATCAAAAGACACCGTATTTAATAAGAAGAACATATATCCCACAAATAGAGACATCAGATGCATTTAAAAACATATACCAAATCTCCTATTGTAAAGAATGGTAATGTAGAAACTCATACCAAGGGGTAAATGTATGAATCTCCGGATTCTTCATCTCCGGCGAGTTCAGCCTCTTCAGCCCTTAAATTTAAAGCGGCGCTGCCTTGTAAAGGGAGACATCACTTTACAAGGCAGCGCCGCTTTAAATTTAAGCGCTGAAGAGGCTGAACTCGCCGGAGATGAAGAATCCGGAGATTCATACATTTACACCCAGATTTCTCTAGGATAATCGCATGTACAATGAAATCCAAGATGTAAACCGATCCAAACTGCAAAGAGGTTCCGCTCACACCTATCCACCAACGCGTTTCGACTCAAACGAGAGTCTTTTTCAAGGTCCTTGAAAAAAGTCCTTGAAAAAGACTCTCGTTTAAATTCATCTGATGTCTCTATTTGTGGGATATATGTTTTTTTATTAAATACGGTGTCTTTCAAAATTCCTTTCATAGAAACATATCTGACTTTGTTTAATAAGATTAACTATTACGAAACATGTTGGCAGAATCCTATTTGATCAGTCTACCAGAGCAGCATATGAGCACTTCACCGCACTGTTGCATCTTTCCCTGATATCATGAGCTGTAAACTACCAGTTAAATCTCTCTCTTTAATATATAAAAATGTGTACTGTGTGTTTCAAAAAATGCTTTAAAAATAATCCTTATAATAAATGGCTATCCAGTGCGATCACCAGAAAGGTAAAATGCTTCAAGCATCTGCAAGAAAACACTTCTTTTGTAACAATTGTGTATGAGCCCTAAATGTGCCCAGTGATTGGTGGTGGTTTGATTTAATAACAGTGCAGGGAGGGTTGGCAGACAATGACATAAGTGAAGGGGAGAGCTATTCCAAGGGTTTGCTGCTGATATAGTAAGTGCAAGGGAGGCAGGATTAATTATATTGTAAGTGCAATGGGGGCCGGCCATATGTTCAACAAAGTGATCTGAGAATGGGACCAATGCAAGGTAGAAGGCAGGCAATGTAATCAAGGCGAGAACCACTAAAGTATTGCTAGAGCTGGAATAAGGCTCCGGGGGGCACTTAAGACAGGGGGGTTATCATATATGACAAATAAACAGGCAAAACTGTGTGCACTACTGTTAGGTACACGCAGTCCTGCATTCACGAGTAGTACAGTGTTAAGTGGGACATACCTCTCAACTCTCCTTTCAGTTGGACCAAATGCTAAGCGAGACCGTCACCGAAATTCTGGATTCTGGACTGCCCAACCAGATTCAGGACAGTTGGCAGACTGTCCTGCTCTCTCTTACCTGTTCATCATCATCATCATCATCATCATCATTTATTTATATAGCGCCACTAATTCCGCAGCGCTGTACAGAGAACTCATTCACATCAGTCCCTGCCCCATTGGAGCTTACAGTCTAAATTCCCTAATATAGACACACACACACACACAGACAGACAGACAGACAGACAGACAGACAGACAGACAGAGACTAGGGTAAATTTTATTTTATTTTTAATAGCAGCCAATTAACCTATCAGTATGTTTTTGGAGTGTGGGAGGAAACCGGAGCACCCGGAGGAAACCCACGCAAACACAAGGAGAACATACAAACTCCACACAGATAAGGCCATGGTCGGGAATAGAACTCATGACCCCAGTACTGTGTGGCAGAAGTGCTAACCACGAGGCCACTGTGCTGTTCTTGTCACTTTCACCAATTGTGGGTGCTGGATCAGTTGCTGCTTGTCTGGATTCTGGAATGTTGGAGGACCTATTTGGAAAAAAATGGGTACATGAAATTTAGAAAACTCCAACCATCCCTGCATTTAATCAATAGCACCCATATTTAATAATTAAGCCTATTTTCCTCTCTCCAAACAGCCCCAGCAATAAATGAATAGCATTTACATTTAATATAACCATTTTCCACAAACATCACAGCATTGAATAATTGATATTCAGATTTAATAAATAGCTCTCCTCCGCAAACTCAGCCCCACATCCAATTAACAGCCCCAAACCATCCCAGCATTAAATTAAAGGTCCCTTCACTCCATATTAATTTAGCAGGCTCCAGTATTAAATGAAACAATGTTTTTTTTTTAAAAAAACCAAACCTCTAAAAAGACACCAGTCGGCCTCTTGAGGCCATCGGCCTACCAGGATTTTCCGGGTAGGTTAAAAGGCCACTCCGCCACTGACTGTATGTGTTGTCTTTTATATATATATAAAAAAATAAGTTTGTTTGTTTCTAGGTGAATATCTTCGACACCACTTCACCGATTGTGATGAAACAACCACGAGGTGGTCCAGTTGGATCCTGGCCAGGTTTTAAGGGAGTTAGGGTCTTTGTCAGATCTCCCATTGGTGTACGCTGGGCAGAGTCTGGGGAGTCTTTTTTTGAGCCTTCCACTGGATGTTCTTGGATGAAAACTTCACAGACTGGTAACATTGGATCCCAGAAGACATAGTAGGGGGTTGAGATCCCGGTCAGACGTGGTGTACGCTGGCCAGAACCTTGACCCAGGGAGCCTATTCTGGGCCATCCATTGGATTGATTTGGATAACTTTTAATATAAAAAAAGAAAGACACTGGGCAGCCATCTCATGGATGTGTTGGAAGAGCTGTAAAGCTGGTGTCAGACGCCGTCTCCACACTTCCACTAGCTGCTGGAGACGGCTGCCTGTTCTCTCTGTTCAGCCTCTATTTGCTGATTAGCTGGCCGGCGCCTGACGGGCACATGCTCGGTAGCTTCCTAGTCCCATTGCTACACAGTGGGACTCTATTAGACTTAGATATCGGCGGCCAAAACCACTGCTGGCTAATCAGGGCCTATCTGCATCTATTTAAGGGAGGCTCTGGAACCATTAGGGTGCCAGAGAATTAGGTCTCCTCATGCTACAGCACTCCAGGTTCTGTTCCTGTTTCCTGACTGACCTCCCGGCTTCTGACTCGGCTATTCCTGACCCTGATTTTGGATATTCATTTGGGATCTGTTCATCTCTCCTGGCATCTGTCGCTCGACTTCCTGACTACTCTCTTGGTTTGACAATTGGTACCTCGTATCCCACACGGCTTGACTTTGGACTGTATGACTACGCCTGTTCACTCGCTACTGCGTTGGTATCTGGCTTAGAGAACTCGATCTGAGCGTCTCTTGCAGCAAAAATCTAAACCTCCTTGTGGGGGTCCCTGGAGAAGACCAGAGGCTGGTTAACACCGCACCTCCTAGTTCAGCAGCATCAATACCAACAAGTATTCATCAGTCAAACCCAGTCCGTGACAACTGCTAATTATTTTTAAAAATATGATATTGATATTTGCATCCAAATTATTCATAACTTAAAAACATTAAGATTTAAACCCAGGTAACGCCGGGGATTCAGCTAGTATTCAATAAATGTTTTAACCATATTTTCTGACTCCTGTTTTCATTATTTATTGCTTAACAAATATATCTATTAATGCCCAGTTGAGTACTGTGTGTACTGTTTGAACTGGGATTCACTTCTCAAATACAGAGGTAGGAATTTAATAAAGACCAAATTTTCTGCAATCAAAATTGCCATAACACAAAAATGTGAATTAATTAGAAGTGAGGGATGAACTAAGCCTAAGGGAGATTAAAATCTGGTGTATTTAGCTTAGTTGCTGCTTGTTTGGATCCTGCAATGTTGGGAGTTCCATCTGTAAAAAAAATGCTACATGACATTTAAAAAACTCCAGCCAGCTCTGGCATTAAATTTAATAGTACACACGTTTAATAATTAGGCCTCCCTCCAGCCCCAACATTAAAATTATAGTATTCTCTTTTGATAAATAGATTTTCCCCAACTAGCCCCGACATTAAATTAATAGTATTTGCACCTCACTCTTAAACTTAGCTCCTCCCAAATTTTCCCTGTTACCTGGTCAGATCATGCCCCTGTCTCCACTGTACTCACCTCCCTTGCTCACCGCCCTCCTAGAGCAACCTGGAGAATCAACTAATCACTCCTAAACGATAAAGAAACCACTTCCCACCTAAATTCACTTCTCTCTGAATATTTTGAGACGAACGACACCCCTGATATCTCTCCTATGACTCTCTGGGATGCCCATAAGGCTGTAATCCGAGGTCATCTTATTGCCTTGGCGTCTCGGACTAAGCGATTCCGTTTGGGTAAAACTATTCAATTGACGGACTCGCTTAGAGCTTTAGAGCAACGTCACAAATTGAATCCTGATCCCTTGGTTCTCCAGGAAATTGCTTCTGTCCGTGGTGAATTAAATCTCCTGCTGTCCCACCAGGTTGCCAATAAACTGAAGTGGCTCAATCAGCGCTACTACGAAAAGGGCGACAAGGCCGATAGATTGCTGGCTACCAAACTCAGAGCTAAGATAGCGGCCTGGAATCTCCTGGCTATCAGGGACTCCAATGGAATTTTGCACTATGACCCTCAGCGGATACGTTCTGCCTTCCAATCCTATTACACTAAACTTTATAATAATCCCCAACCGTCTGGTCCTTTAGTCTCCCAGCAACACTCACAGTTGATTGAGTCTTTTCTTTCTTCTGCTAAGCTTCCGAAACTCTCTCCGCAGTCCAGTACCCTTCTGGGAGGTGAGATTACTAGGGATGAAATTGAACAAACCATAAAGTCTCAGAAAACAGGAAAGGCTCCAGGGCCGGACGGCTTAACTGCTGTGTACTATAAGAGGTTTGCTGGGCTCCTGGTCCCCCGTTTGCACACCCTATTCAACTCAATCCTGACTGGGTGTTCCTGGTTTAGGGATTCCTTAGAGGCTCTCTGTCATCCATAAGGAGGGTAAAGATGTTCATGACTGCGCTAGTTATCACCCTATCTCCCTGCTTAATACAGATGTCAAATTATATGCAAAAATTTTGGCTAATAGACTAAATTCAGTCCTTCCCTCCCTTATACACTATGATCAGGTGGGCTTTATACCGGGTCGTCAGGCCAGAGACAATACCAGGAGAGTTGTTGATCTGATTCATATCATTAATACCAGGAAGGCCCCTGCCATTGTTCTCTCCCTTGATGCAGAGAAGGCTTTTGACAGGATCTACTGGAGATTTATGTCCCGGGCCTTGTCGGCGTTCGGGATTTCGGGTAACCTCCTCACGGGTATTCAAGCCTTATACTCTCGAGCCTCCGCAAGAGTCATGATCAACGGCTCTCCCTCTGACCCTATCGCCATATCCAACGTAACACGCCAGGGGTGCCCTCTGTCTCCTCTCATCTTCGCCCTTGTTATAGAGCCCCTTGCGGTCTCTATCCAGGCCTGCCCGAACATACAGGGTGTGCGGACGGGGAATCTGGAGAGTAAGCTCTCTCTCTTTGCGGACGATGTCCTTCTGACTCTCCTGCAACCTGAGAAATCTCTCCCTGGACTTTTTAACATATTACACCATTATGGGGGGTATTCAATTGTTAGCGAGATCCCCGGAAAATGAGCACTCTAAAAATATTAGCGTTAATACGGTAATTACTCGCTAAATACCGTATTAACGGTATTTACGCGCATATTACCGTATTAACGCTAATATATTTTGAGCGCTCGTTTTTCCGGGGATCTCGCTAACAATTGAATACCCCCCTATGTGTTCCTCTCAGGTTACAAGATCAATATTACGAAATCGGAAGCTCTCCTCCTTAATATTCCCTCCCAATAAGGACTGGTACTCACCTCCCGCTTTAACTTCCGGTGGCAGAGAAAGAAAATTAAATACTTAGGTATCTTTATTACCGATTCTTATGATTCCCTCTATCGGGAGAACTACCCGGGCCTCTTTGCTAAGGTTAGGTCTGAATTGTTCTCCTGGCGATCACTGATTATTTCATGGCTGGGCAGGGTCATCTCTGTCAAGATGAACCTCCTTCCTAAGCTCCTCTATTATTTCCAGACCCTTCCTGTCCGAGTCCCCCTTTCGGATCTGACATCCATCCAAAAATGTCTCTCTAGGTTTATCTAGAATGGCCGGTCTCCCAGGATTAAGCTGGCTTTCTTAAAGAGACCCACCAGAGGTGGTGGTAGGGGTTTCCCGGATTTGAAAATTTACTATTGGGCGGCTCATCTGAGTCAGATCGTAGCCTCCTTTGCCCGCCCCCCCCGCGGCACTGTCGTGGGGTGACATCGAATCCGCTTATCTTCATTTTCCAATTTTGTCCTGTATATGGGGTCTCTCAAGACAAACTAGATTGCCCCTCACCTCCCAATGCCCTACCCTATTATTCTCAGCTGCAATATGGGAGACCTGCCGACCCCATCTAAAGATACCGGTATCCTCTCTTGCTGTCCTACCTCTTTGGGGTAACCCTGCCTTTCCTCCTGGGCTCTCCTCTGCCTTCTATAGACCCTGGGTCATTGCGGGAGTCCTATTTGTCGGAGACCTATTATTTCAGGGGACCTTTATCTCATGGGGTGATCTACGCTTTAAATATCCAAGTCTTCATCCTAAATTCTATGAGTATTTCCAGTTAAGACACTTTGTGGGCTCTCTCCTCGGGGGGGCTCCTCTCCCCCCTTCTAGGTCTCCCTTTAAATCTCTATGTCTCTCCTCACCTTTGGGTAAGGGCATGATCTCCTCTATCTACAGCTTAATTCTCAATGCACTTTTACCTCCGGGCGGTAGGCATGAGAGGGAGTGGGAAAGGGATTCGGGCCCCCCCCCAGAGGAGGATTATTGGGAAATCATAAGGGATCAGGTCGCCACCAGCTCTATTTCCACTTTGGTGAAGGAGAACGCATATAAAGTATATTATAGGTGGTACTACACACCTGACAAACTCACTAAAATGTTCCCCTCTAGTTCTCCATTATGTTGGCTGGGTTGTGGCCAGATGGGTACCTTTTTTCATATTTGGTGGTCCTGCCCTAAAATATCCTCCTTTTGGGATCGAGTTAGGGCCCTCCTCTCCTCCCTCCTTCCATGCCCTGTCCGGAAAGACCCATGGTCTTTTCTTCTCTGTTACCCTTTGATTGATGATGATAGACAGTCTGCGAAATTGGCCTCCCCTGTCCTGGCTGCCGCGCGATGCCTGGTAGCCAAGTCTTGGAAGCAAGTTGAACCCCCAACTATGGCGGCCCTGCGATCCTATATCTGGTTTATTGCCTGGATGGAACAGATTACATACCACCTACATGATAAGGATGATAAATTCCACCAGATTTGGGCTCCGTGGCTTTATCTATAACCCCATACCTCTAGTACCAACTCCTCCCTCCTATGTTCATAGGTGGCCTGACTCTTGATTCTCAATGCTGTTTCCCTTTCCAGAGAATTTAAGTAATAATCTCCTCTGAAGCTTTTATTGCCCCTCTTTTATTTATTTGTTTCTCTTCTTAGGAAGGGAAAAATAAGAGTAAGGAATTGTATGGAAAGCGGGAAGAGTGTTCTCTTTTTCTCTCAGTCTCGGTGGTGACCAGTGTCCTCCCTCCCCCTCCCCCCCCCCCCCCCACATTATATTGTAATAAAATGTTATAGCTTCTTGAGTTTTCTGGGTAACAATTGTATACTTGCCTGTCTGTTTATTGACAAACTCTGGCTATTTTGTATATTTGCTACTCAAATATTCTCAGTTTCAATGATATATGCCCATGACATGTACTGTTCTTTGTTTTTGTTTCTTGCCCTGCAAATGTACCAATTGTTGATTCTTTTGTGCTCTTGATTGCTATTTTTCAAGATAAATAGTTAAAAAAAAAAATAATTAATAGTATTTGCATTTAATAAATAAAAATATTTCCCTACCTACAAACAGGCCTAGCAATAAATAGCATTTAAGTTTAATAAATATAACCATTTCCCACAACCATCCCTGGCTTAAATAATTCACATTTAATAAGTAGCCCTCCTGCCCAAACTTAACCCCATATTCAATTAATAGCCCCAAACCACCCGCCACCCGCCACCTCATCTTAAATTAATAGGCCCTACTATTACATTAAATTGGCCCACCATCACCCCACAGATAAAATTTCACATATTAGCCGCCACTTACCTCATACCCACATTATATTACCACAAGCAACCCCGTGCCTCACCCCCATTTCACTTATAACAAGCCCCACCTGTCCTCACCCCCATTTCACTTATAGCAAGCTCCACTGCCCTCACGCCACATTTCACTTATAGCAAGCCTCCCTGCCTGCACTCCCCATTTTACTTATAACAAGACCCCCAGCCCTCACACCCCATTTCACTTATAACAAGCCTCCCTGCGCTCATCCCCTACTTCACTTATAACAAGCCCCCCTTCCCTCACCCCCCATTTCACTTATAACAAGCCCCCCTGCCCTCACCCCCCATTTCACTTATAACAAGCCCCCCTGCCCTCACTCTCCATTTCACATATAAAAGCCCCACGGTCCTCACCCCTATTTCACTTATAACAAGCCCCCCCTGTCCTCACCCCCATTATATTGCCACAAGCTCCATCGCTTACACACACATAACACGCACATTACCTTAACACACACACAAATTAATTTCTCATCCATACAGACACACACTAATACAATTATCATACACACTGACTCACCCCCCCTCTCTCATACACACATTTCTCATACACACAGACACACTAATACATTTATCATACACACTGACACACATTCTCTCTCATACACACATTAATAACTTTATCGTACACACTGACACACATTCTCTCTCATACAGACACATAATCTTACCTTTCCTGCTTTGCTTCCTCCATGGCGGAGTGGCTAGGGGCATGTCTGCTCTGATTGGCTGAGTGACTGTGTGAGCCAATCAGAGCATAGCAGAGTGGGTGATGGGAGACAGGGAGAAGTTCCTGCCTGAACAGAAAACACCTCTGCTTTACCAGCAGCACAGGCTGCTAATACACTTACCTCTCCATGGAGGCCCTGGTAATTGCAAGAGTGAAACCAATATTAGGCTACACAGGTTGGGCACACTAAAAAAGAGAACCCAAAAGCGTAAGGTCCCGCTGTTATAGCAGGAACTAGACCCAGCCTGGTAAGGACAGGGCTGGATCAGGTTTGGTAAAGGGGTCCGCACAAAATGATCAGGTCAACCTTAACAGAGACAAGCAGCCCTGCTCTAAACAATGCTGGGGTTTTCCCGGCACCCCTAGGCTGCCAGTACCAGATTAAGAGTAAAATATTGGGAACAACTTTGCCACCTTAATGGATGCAGTTTAATGGTAATGGGGTCACTAAAACAGCTCCCCTATTATACTAAAATAATATAAATAAGCAAATAAAACACTTACAAAAGTGTTAAAATTAATAGAAGAAAAACTCAAAATGCCCTTGTTAACCATTATATTATACATCTTCTCTCTTCATCTTACTTCTATAACCTCCTTGTAATCCAAAGGGTTAGTTGTAATCCATTTAAAAAATAAAATAAAAACCAAATTAACTGCAACTGCTCTCTATGAGCACCCACTACAAAATGACAGTTAACTGAACTGAGACAGACAAACTGGTCCCTGTGTTTGTTTTCTTTGTGTCTGTTTGTAAGTGTTTTAGACATTTTTATTAATAATTAAACATGATAAAAAAAATATTGCGATTGGATGTGTTGTAAAGGTGTCACTTCAATCATTGTAAGTGCAATTTTATATATTTGCATTTTCATCAATAAATCCACTAGATATTTTGTCTTCCCTGTCCAGGGTCCTACATTCTGATTGCTGTGATTGCCTCAGCACATGTGATGGTGCACTACTGGGCCTGCATTGGATTTGGAGGAGAATTGGATTTTACCTGGTTGGAGAAGCTGTGGACTTCCATTCATATGAACTTCATATATATTTTGGACTTATATATATTGCTCTATTTTATTTTGTAGAGCAATTGTTAATTTATTTTGCAGTATAAGAAGCATATTCATGTGCAAATGTGAATGCCAGCACAGTGTTGAAGACACTAGGGAAGGACTGTGTAAGTAGATTTAGGGTACCTGCCATTATTCGTTCAAAATGAAAAAAAGAAGAACACCCCAAGACCTGTATCTAGGGGAATTTTTGGGCACTTTAATGAATGATGTAGATCTTAACAATCATAAGGAACTGATACAATTGGTAATCTTTTCAACCTTTAAAAATCATTCTGTGGAATAAATATCAAGATCCTGACTTTTTTCCAATAAGGATAATGTAGGCATTGAAGACACATATTAAAAATTCGTATCAACCAACAAGTAGACAGTGAAAATAGCTGCCCTCTTTCGGATTAGTACGTACCAATCCAATAACAGAAAAATAACAGAAAAAACAGACTAGGAAAGAAATAGGGGCGCTTATTCTCTTATTTATATTTCCCAACATCCAACCACAATATAATAATAAAAACTTTATTTACTTAATTTAAAACATAGCAAATCATCATTATATTGGTATACAATAATCCACTTTCGTTACCAAAGCAGCACTATTTCTGTTAAAAAAGATCCTTTGTAATTTTGTAATAGTGCACACACTCCAGGTAAAATCCTCATTGATTAAACAAAAGATACGAGAGTATCCAGTTGAAAGGACTCTGAAAAAAATCAAATAGAATTCCACTACAGGCTTATTTCAGATTGTATGATCATACAAGCAAGGGGAAGATGTCCTGCAAATATTAAGAGACTTGTTTTGTAGTATAATAGTCTGTGTTGCTCACAGAGGGTCACAGCTCACACCTGCAATGCTCTGAGATTTACACTCCTCACAATCTTATCTCTCTAGCTGTCAGGGTATAAAGCAGATTACCTAGCCAACAAACAACAGTTGCTCTGACTCCCAGCTCTTCAGGGCTCCCAGTCCTTACAGGTACTTCTTTCAACTGTCAGCTTATACACAACTTACCTTGGAGCAATAAAGTATAGCAAATACAGTCTTACTTTTAGCAGTCCACGTTCTTGTCAGTGGCTGATCAAACAGAAAAGTGCTTCAATCTTTGTGACATAGGGTTATAAACTCTTACTCGTTTCTCCACTTGAACAATATGGTTGCATCAGAGAGTTTGGTAAACTAGGTAGATTATTATATGCTAATATAATGATGATTTACTATGTTTTAAATTAAATACAGTTTTTATTATTAGATTCTGGTTGGTTGGTGTGAAACATAGATAAAAGAATAACCTCCCCTATTTCTTTCAATTATTAGTTCAGAGTGATGTAGTTATTTTACAGGACAGGTTATGAGAAAGGTTTGTAAGACATTACAACATTTGCATATACCCTTGACCCATAAGGAGACTTATTATATTCATCCCATGGATGGAAGCAAAACTAACCTCTCACTGATATCAGTGGATAAATATCTGTTAGTATATTGCATATGACGGATACATATGACTTATGAATACACAAAACAGGTGGCTTCTGCCCGACCATGGGGCTCAGAAGGCCTCTGCAATAGAATCTTGCCTGTAGAATGGGCCTTTTTTAAGTACAGGTCAGAAAGCTTGTTGGAGCAAAGGTAGAAGTGACTACACAATTTACTTAAACAACCAAGGGCTAGATTTACTAAGCTGCAGGTTTCAAAAAGTAGGGATGTTGTCTATAGCAACCAATCAGATCGAGCTTTCATTTATTTAGTACTTTCTACAAAATGACCACTAGAATCTGGTTGGTTGCTATAGGCAACATCCCCACTTTTTCAAACCCGCAGCTTAGTAAATCTAGCCCCAAGACTGCAGAAAATTGTGAACGTCAACCACTGTGGATTCATGCATCATAATCAAAAAAGAAAGCAGGGGGTGCACCTGCAGACTTGTCTACATCACCGTCTGCAGAAACCAAAGAAGGCCAAAATCTTTACTGAGGTGAAGGACTCTGTAAACCTTGGAGTCATAATAAAGCCACTGCCCTTACCTCCACCTGAGATACAAGTAGATGCATTTGATACTATTGCTTGTGATATTCTATACCTACGTAATGCACTGGGTGCATGCCATATAGATGAAAAATACATGGTTAATGATGACTAAACAATATTTAAATATGAGTAACTTGGCAAATGATTGGGTGTTTGCATGTGTACCCAGTCATACTGAAGAAAGATTTCGTATGATAGCCATTCGATATGTTCTGAGAAAGATAAGGAACAGGGCACTGTTGAAAGTAAGAATCAGCCCTTAAGTATAATGATTGGGACAGGTTTAGATAATTGTAATAGTACCCAGGAAAACTTTTAGTTTTATTGTATAGAACATGTTTGTCTCAAAAAGGGTCAATAGATGTAGGATATAGCATTTGTAATTTTACAAAACAAAGACAGGATTGTAGTGCTCAGAGCATTCTTAATAATGAATCAGTTAAGAACCTTACTTTGACATGTCAGAATTATTTAGACATGTTTCAAACCTCTCAACAGTAATGTCACATTTTTAGCCACAATATATGCATGCTACTAAATTAGAAAACTCATTAGAAAACACATGGGTTTTCTAATTTAGTAGCATGCATATATTGTGGCTAAAAAGACTCTATACTCCTTATTTTTATTTAAGTGGGAAATTTGCATATAAATGGCTCCAACATTACTAGTCAGAAAATTGTTATTTAAGCAATATATTGCCGACAATACAACACTCTCCTTCCTTAGTCCAAGGGAAGATTTGAAACTTTAAGAATGACAAGAGGGGCCATAAGCCAAATGCACTTAAACGCATGTGCAAGTGTCAAGTGCTCACCTATTCGGGGTACCACTGCATCTTCCAGTCAATAGTATCCACAGGGAGGGCCTTCAGTTTCTCTCTATATTCTAATCCCAGAGGTTCCTGGGCCTCTATTTTGCTGCAGGAAATACCTCCCTCTGCGATATTTAACAAATTTCTCTCCCTCCGTACAGAGTAGGCACAGTTCGGCAAGAAAGCATTTGCAGTCAGCGACTAATTCATACTGTGCGTCCACCAATTGCCCACATGTCACCCCTTTCTAAGTAATGTGGCTCTTGGTCCATTTGTGTGGGGAACCCCTTAACCTGCTTTGTGTGGGCACGTCATTGTGAGTCCAGAAGGGGTGTAGTCACTCTTACGCCACATTTAGCACTGGCCAATCGTAAAAAATGATATCCTGGGACCAGTGGTTACTGCCTGTTGGCCATACACTATTTGGTTTCTGCTATTAGTTGTAGCTGACTCGCAATTTGCCTTCTCTGCCCCCATGTCTGTTTTAATAAACTGTAACCTTTATTGTCAAATTTACTTGCATCCATGTATTTATTTATGCACTGTAATAAGTCTTAACACGTGAAAAGGGTTTTAGCACATTGAAAAACAGGCATTAACAGTATGCAATTTAAAGAATTTAAAGAAGTCTCTACCTATCACACAGGTTATAGACCAGCTGAATCGTCCCCCACAACAGCGCTCTCACACCCCCACCCACTTCAGGTTTTCCACCACCTTTTGAATAAGGGCAATAAGACCCCAACATACTGTCCAATACTGGCACACAAGGCTTCTGGCTACCCACAGGTTAGCAAGACCCACACCAGTAATCAAAGGGTTATATAAGGTTATAAGAGTTGCTGATTTATTATGTGTAGACATTTTAGATCAAATTATATAAACTTTATTGCTATATTTGGAACACACGCATACCGGAAGTACGTCATTTCACTCCTTCTGGCTCTGCGACGTGTGGAGAGAATGGAGACAGGCCGCGGGGTAAATGTGATGCCCAAGCCTCGTTTTCACTGGGGACAGGATATAAAACACGCATAATGGGATTCGCAAATTATACCGGCCTTGAGAAAGACTCGTGGAGAGTCGAAGCACATTGGCGGCAGCGGGGACCGGACTCGACTCTTGACAGTTTTGGACTTATTTTACATCAATGCCCGATTCCTGTGATAGTCTAGTACGAGTCTCTTTTATACTTTGTTGGATTGTATTTTATTTTGTACGAATATTTTACTGTTTTTAGCTATCATACATATGATTAAAAAGGTTAATGCACTAGATCTTCTCTTTCCTTTATTTTGTATTCAATATGGAGGGAGTTGCGGTTCCCCAATGAAGGAAGGAAGATTAAAGGATTGGTGTCTATTTGAAGGCTGATATTGATCAGGAACACTGTAAACATAGGTCCTATTCGGACAAGGTGTGCTGAAAGAACACAAGTTTCATTTTGGTGTTGCTGATAAAGATTACACAGTGTTTATATGGAACTTTTTCTTCATGAATTTGGGAATTGTTTAGAACTTTCTGTGATATACTACACTATGTTACATTTTTTCTGAGTTTCAGTAAGAAATTACAAGATTTCTGGATATTTTCTGAATCAGTGAAAAGTACCTAAACTCTGATGTGTCAGGAATTGGCGCTGAATGTATGTACACAACTGTTTTGTTTGTATAGTAATCAAAGGGTTAACTCTTCAATACCCCAGACTGTTACACAAATGTAAATGCAAACACACACTACGCTTGTCAGTCAAATGTATTAACAAATCACACACTGGCATTCAAAAGGTTAACTTGGTCGAGTTATATTCTTCTTAACATGCTAATAGATTCGTTAGAGTATCAAGGACGCCACTTATTAAATTTATAGATGTAATATACAAAGGTACAGGGCATTCAGATATAAAAATGAATAGATAAACAATTTGTCATACATAACCAAAACAGATTTAAAAATAAAAGACAAAGTTTCAGAATATATCTTACATGAGTTGTATAATCTGTGCCATGGGAAATTGGCTTGGAAGAGGGTCAGCTTATCAATGTGGATTGATTTTCCCAAAAGACTGACAATTTCTTGTAACTGGTCTCAGCATTATAAAGACAATTTCACACCTTTCACCACCTCCTCTGTGGCACTGTTTACAACCACGATTTGCATATTGCCTGATTTAATACCCAATTCTACTATGTGACCTAACTTTTCCGTGGAGTGTCATACAAACCCAATTTTATTATTAATAGATCCCCTATGAATTTACCCATTTATTGATATTAAACAGGCCTAGGTACAGGGTATTAGTTGAGCTTACACTCATTTCATCAACTTCTCTGTGTGATAGAATGCTTAATTTAACATATGAGCTGCCCTTCTTCATGCTATTGAGGAACATGTGGTTACGCATTACTTTTATTGATTTTAAGTGGCATATTTGAAAACTGAATTATTTTTGTCTATATAAAATATAGCGAGCCAGCACATGGTCTCCTTGCGCAAGACACCATGCTGAGTGGTTCCTAAAAGTCTATTCAGGTGTCAAAACTCCATTCTAGGTCAGGATATAGTTTACCACATGAGGCCTTTGAAGCTGACACAGGTGACACTGCTATCTTCTAACAACAGGATGTGCAGAGCCACAGAATAAACACACAACAGACCCTCTGAATAAACATTTTACAAAATGTATTCATTTGATATGCCATATTTACACTGCAGTTATGATTAGGCCTTATTCCCCAGAATCATGTGATTGGTTAAACCTTATAAATAACTGTAAGTTCTCTATGTTCATGATAGTGAGTAGTTTTTATTTTTAGCTTTTTTTTAAACTTAATTTTTCTCTAACTCTGCAACACATACAAAATCAATGATACAGAGATTCATATACAAACATAAACTTTCTAAGTTATCCAACAATAGAGAGGAATATACAATATCAGAATCACAAAACGACTCTATAATAGGGACTAATTAGTAGGCCTGTGAAATTAAGGGGTAGAAGTTTAATTGTGCATTGAGTATTTTAATTTTACTTTCGGGAAGGGGGACAGGAAATTGTAGCGGACAGAGGAGAGGCATAGGATAGAGAGGAAGACTGGAGCTTTAAGACATGCCTGGGACTGGAAAGTTGTAATGATGAAACCAAGGATCCCAAGTCTTATGGTACTTTGGTATTGAATTATTAAGTAAAGCTGTTATGAACACCATAGAAGAAAAAAGGAATGTGAATGGATCCCTGTGTACATGTATTTAAGTTATCTGCTTTATAAAACTATGATGGTGCCCCAAAATTGTTCAATAATGGGACACTCCCACCAAATCTTAAAAAATATGCCAATACCACCACAGTTTCTCCAGCACTGGTTAGACAAGAGCGGGTACATGTGATGAATCTTTTCTGGTACCATTTACCATCTTGAATATATTTTATACAAGTTATTGCATATACTGACATTGATATGGGCTTTAGCAGTGCAGTTTTTTTTTTTTTACAATAGATCATTTCTCATTGTCCAGTGATATCTCCAGGTCTCCTTTCCAAGCTACTTTGTGGTATTCCTGTGGAGGTGGTTCAGTTACTAAGATGGAGTAATAAATGACAGAATTTGTGCCCTTACTATGAACAAAATAAATAAGAAAAAAAATTAAAAAGGGAAGAATTTACAGAATATCTTTGAGCTTGTTTAAGATTGAATTAAAAATACATTTGCAAATAATGAAAGTGTAAAGAGAGGGAAATTATATTTTTTCTTGCATATCTGCATAGAGAGAAGTTGCAAATTCTTCCAAAATATAATTAAATATGTCAATGTTTCTTTTCATCCAGGGTGAGGCTATTCTGTCAGTAGCCCCTGGTGGGAATAATGGGTGATTCCAGAGAGGGGATAATGGTAAAGGATATGGTGCTAGGGTAAAACAGCTTTTTGCTCTATCCCAGGTTGAGTAAAATGGATAGTAGTGCTAACATTGGCCGAGGCTGGTCTGTTGAGCTTAGGCAACCATGTATGGTTGCTAATACCACTTCCTGGAACCAAAGCATTCCCAACATCAACCCAATTTTTGATCCCTGGTTTGGAGTGCCAGGAAATAATGTGATTAAGCTGTGTTGCACTGGATCAGCTCACTCATGAATTGTGTCCCTGGATCATTTAGGATCTCTCTAGGGAACCCTCCTCTGCTAAATACTCGTAGCAGCGCGTCCACTACCTCTTCCCCAGTTATGGATTACAGAGCTACAGCCTCTGGATAGCTGATAGCGTAGTCCACCACGGTGAGGATGTATCTCTTCCCTGATCTGCAGGGGACCTACTATGTCCACAGCCACTCGCTGAAAAGGTTCCTCAACTATTGGCAAAGACCTGAGGGGAGCAGGAGCACTGACGCTGACACACATCACAGGACTTACATAAGGCCCAGATGTCATCTGACATTCCTGGTCAGAAAAAGTTCTGTGTCAGGCACTTCAGTGTTCGGGCCCTTCCCTGTTGTCCCACCATTGGGATTTTGTGGGTAACTGACATCAGTTGCGCACAACATCAGTTGCGCATGACATCAGTTGCGTGGTACCACCAGTTGAACTTGTTCCCGGACTGGTCTATCCCCATCTACCTTCCTAGTTACACAGTACAACAACACTTTACGCCAGGTCACACTCCCTACCTCCATTGCTGGAAGGCTGCCGCCAGCCTGGCACCTCATGCCTTTCAGCAAGGGATCAGAGAGCTGCTCTGCCCTGAACTCCTCTCTGCAGCTCTCACTATCGTCTAAGTCAGGATACACTGCAGGGGGGGTCGATGCTGGGGTTACTAGAGTCAGTCAAAGTGGGGTCAGTCAAAGAGGGGTTACTGTGGTCAGCTATACTTACCACTGCTAGGGACAAGAGCATCACTGGGCACCCCCACAAGATCAGGTTGGCAGGAGACAACATCCTCTGCATTGCTATGGGACATAGTCTTTTTCAGAGGCACAGGGCTGGCTGTTTCCTGAAGAAATAGCAGATGTGGTCTTTTTCTCTGGATTGGCTGAAGCTGTGGTTGCTGGTGATGGCTGTTGTCTAGCAGCTGTGGTATTTTCCTTTGGGCTGGGTTGTGCAGGTGTAGATCCTGAAGACTGTAGTTTAGCAGCTTGGCTCTGAGTAATAGAGTTGAGAATTGCGGTCACAATTCCACCCCCAACATCGTTGCCCAATATCATGTCAGTTGGGAGGCCATCCATAACAGCAACATCTTGCAACTCCTGGCCATCTCCCCAGTCCAGTTACACCCTTGTGACAGGTACTTCCTTCTCCAGTCCATCTGCCACAGAAACTTTGGCAGTGCGACCCTGCAATACTGCAGCAGGATCAATAAGATGGGGGCTCACTACAGTCATGGATGCCTCTGAGCCTCTCAATCCTTCTCCCTGCAGGGGTCCCACTTGGACCGGCTGCAGGTTCCTCCATATGTTTTTGGGGGTCTTTTGGACAAATAAGTGACTCTCTCCGCTGAGTCACCTTCAGGCACGCCACACTCCGTTGGGATAGCAGGTTTGGAAACAGTTTCTAATGGCTCACCTTCGCCAGTTAAACAAGTCAGCTGGTCCGCAGGACTCGGATTAGGGGCACGAGTCTGGGGGCTGGGGGACAGTCCATCCTCAGGTGAACGGTTTTCCCACAGTTGTAGCACTTCTTCTCCAGCCTGGGCTTCGGTGGTCTCTAATAACTCCCAGGGACAGGACGGGGCGGTGGCTGGCGAATGGTACCCGAAGGGTTAGGTACTTGTTTTTGGGGGTGAGTAGAAGAGGGATGTCCCCCTGATTGTGCAGTCCTATGGAGTTGGCTGTTAACCTGGCGCTTCTGCCAGTAGGGCCCGTTTTACCACGCAGTAGTCCGCACTGTCCTCTGGGGCCACTCCGTGAAAGCTTCCACTGCATGACCTTGTAGCGTGGAACCAAGTACTTTACCCACTCCTGTTTGGTAAAGTCATGGAGACAAAAGACATTTCAAACACCTGCAAATGTATATCAATATCTCCAACAGTGTTGTCAAATTTGGTAAAGTGAAGAGAGCCCAATCTGGGCGCAGCAGATGACTGTTCATGGGCTGCTGCAGGAGGCGGTGCCCACCGATTTCCCCACAACTTGATGATAATAAACCGCTCTGCCTCAGTTGATTTGTCTCCCAGGGACCCCAGCTGCTGCATTAGTACAGAAAAGTTAACCTCATCAGGCTGTTGAACTTGCGTCACTGGTTTACTATGTGGGGGGGTGACCGTCGCTGGAAACAGGTGCTGTGTTCTGGGATGTTACTGCAAGTTGGAGTTAACGTCTCCTTCTGGTCACTGTTGCAGTCAGTTTCCTCATCTGCTGACCCGTACTGCGCATCCCAGGTCTTCAGGACCTTTTTCATTTCGCTCCTTGTCGCTGTGTAAGGAATTTATATTTTCTTTGCTTTTCACAGTATCTCAAGGTCCGCCTTGGACATTTTACTGTACTTCAACAGCCTGTGTGTTCTCCTGGCTGCAGTTATTCCTCTCCTGAATAACTCAGCTCTCCTGACTTGTGCACGAAAAGCAGCCTGGGTTTATCCCACCGCTTGCCACCAGAATCTGTGACAGGATGGACCGCCTATGCCAACCTGACTGGTGTTGCTGGAAACCGGCTGGGCTTACTTTGCCACCGTTCCCTTTCGTTATCCCAAATGCACCCTCTAACCGCAGCAGTAGGAATACAAATGCTGCCACCATTGGACTCCTTACCAGCATCCATTACCGGGTTCCTTCTGGGTAACTGTCACTGCTAGGGTACCCCCACGCTGGTACACCTGGGCTGGTACTCCATACCATTTTATATGGATCAGGGGTGCTGTGGATGTATCCCCACTGGCCTATTACACTGGCCAGAGCTGCTGGGTAGCGGGCAGAATGGTGGTGCTGGGAAGCTGGGTCCAAATCTCAGACAGTCAGAAACGGAATAGATTTTAAGTTTAATCTGTAGGTCACAGGATTTTCAGCATGGAAGACGTCTTCAAGCAGGTCTATGAAGCAAGTGATGTTTATTTGCAGTCACACTGATTGAAGGCACCAGTGAGCATGTCAGATGGAGCAAAAATGATGATACATTTCAGTGTACAAGGTCTCTCTTTATATACAGTTTGGACACAGCCTCACAGGGAAAACCAGCCTCCTGAGGTCTGAGTTAATTTTAGTATCAGGATAGGATATATGGTTCCCAAACATGGATTTACATGTAATGCAAAGCTAACGATATTTACTAGAGATGGGCGGGTCCGGTTCCCCTAGAACCGAACCCACCCGAACTCTGGGTATCCGAGTACCGAACTGAGTAGCTCGGTACTCTCCCGCCCGCTCCGAATCCAAATCGAGGCCGAACGTCATCGTGACATCGTCGGATCTCGGGGCTCGGTTCTCGCGATACTTGAAGATTATAAATACACGTCTCCACAGCAATCCATCACCATTTGACAGAGGGAGAGAGCAGGGTGTAGTCACAGGCAGATTAGAGCAGGGACAGAGAATTCAATATTCTTATTCCAATTGCTGTAACAAAAATCGCTAGAGAAGAGAGGAGGATAGAGGTTTATTTTATTTTTTTTAATATTTGGCACTCCCCAGTGCTTTTGGGGTGTCCCTCATAATTGTGCATAAATATTTCTGGCTGTCAAAAGTCATATCTGTCAGCAGTATCTACCAAATAATTTTTAGCACTCCCCAGTGCTTTTGGAGTGTCCCTCATAATTGTGCATAAATATTTCTGGCTGTCAAAAGTCATATCTGTCAGCAGTATCTACCAAATAATTTTTAGCACTCCCCAGTGCTTTTGGGGTGTCCCTCATAATTGTGCATAAATATTTCTGGCTGTCAAAAGTCATATCTGTCAGCAGTATCTACCAACTAATTTTTAGCACTCCCCAGTGCTTTTGGGGTGTCCCTCATAATTGTGCATAAATATTTCTGGCTGTCAAAAGTCATATCTGTCAGCAGTATCTACCAACTAATTTTTAGCACTCCCCAGTGCTTTTGAGGTGTCCCCCCTAATTGTGCATAAATATTTCTGGCTGTCAAAATTACTATCTGTCAGCAGTATCTACCAACTAATTTTTAGCACTCTCCAGTGCTTTGGGCTGAGAATGGATTCAAAGCAGTCCACATATGAGCAGAATGAGCAACCAGGTTCTGTCACCATTCCTGATGTTAGTGTTCCCAGTACGTCATCTGGGCAAGGCAATGTCAAATTATAGAGTGTTTCGAAATCAGTCCAAAAAACAAAAACAATTTTTTTTTTCACTGTGTTGAAGCGAAAAAGAAGTGTTAATGCGCAAAAGTTAAGTGCCGATAAAAAAAATATTGTCAACATGCCATTCTACACATACAGTGGCAAAAAGAGAATGAGGCCTTCACCTTTGGCTATTAGTGGCAGATCCCAAAAAGTTGCGAGCCTAAAATTGGTGCACAACTACTGTTACGCGTCAAAGCCGAGCTGCAAGATAACAAGAAGGCATTAGAGGATAATGTTTGCTCTAATTCACAAATGACAACAATCCTTGTGGAGAGTCCATCCAACAGTGGGATGTCTAATCGTTAGCATTCTTCTGATGTGTGCCTTAATAGCCCGAGTGTAGCCAGTGATACACAAATTGAGGATGCCACTTTGGAATTAGAAGAGGATGAGGGGGAGATTTGTGTAGGCGATGAGGGCGCTAATGAGGATGTTGATGAGGATGAGGTTGTTTGTGTAAGTCCTGCACCAGTGGCAGCAGTTCTGGCACGTGACAAGTAAAAGGCCATTGTCATGCCTGGGCATAAAACAAAAAAATCCACTTCTTATGTGTGGAATTATTTCTACCCAAATACAGAAAACAATTGTATAGCCATTTGTAGTGTATGTCAAGCCACAGTCAGTCGAGGGAGGGACCTTAACCATCTTGGAACCTCGTCTATGTTACGCCATTTAACGAGAGTTCATGGCAAAGTGTTGGGAAAAGCTGAAAGTTCTTCCCAAAAAATTACAAGCACTCCATCAGCTAAGACCCTCCGCTCACCGACATCCCGACAAAATACACCCACCACACCATCCTCATCAATATCCTCAGTAGCGCTCGGAGTTAGCCCGGCATCCCACTTAAGGCTGTATGACTCCTGCACTATTATTGATTGCTCTAAAGAAAGCGTTAGTCCCACTGCTGCTGCTGTTGCTGCTGCTGGGGGTGAATCGTAATCCCAGAGGCAGGTCAAGAAAATGAGCAGTCCTACATTTCAGCAATTAACTGTGAAACAATCATTTGTGAGGGGAAGCAAATATGACAGCAGTCACCCAGTCGCCAAGCGAATCACAGACACCATGACTACAATGTTAGTGTTAGATCTGCGTCCAATCTCCACAATAAACGCAGCTGGTTTTTCACAGTTAATTGAGGTTTTGTGTCCGCGGTACAGAATTCCATCGCGACACCATTTCTCCCGTAAATCAATTCCACAACTATACCAAAAAGTGTGTAAAAATGTAGAGATTGCGCTGAAAAATGCCATTCTGCCCACTGTCCACTTAACCACAGATATGTGGACAAGTGGAAGTGGCCAAACCAAAGACTATATGACTGTGACAGCCCACTGGGTTGGTCATTCACCTTCACCAGCAGGAACAGCAGCAGCATGTACACCACTACGTAACATTTGTCACAGGCAGGCCACTCTTTGTATCACCGGCTTCACTAACAGGCATACAGCTGACAATTTGTTACGCAAACTGAGAGATGTGATTGATGCATGGCTTATACCACTTGGACTCTCCCCACGGTATGTCATTTCTGATAACGCCAACAATATAGTGCAAGCATTACAGCTGGGTGATTTCCAACACATTCCCTGTTTTGCTCACACCATCAACTTGGTGGTGCAGAGCTTCCTACGAAATAACCGTGAGGTGCAGGAGATGCTTTCGGTGGCCCGTAAAATTTCAGGCCATTTCAGGCATTCAGCCACAGCATGTAGGAGATTACAGCAGCTCCAAGAGCAGTTTAACTTGCCCTGCCACCAACTTAAGCAAGAGGTGGTAACTAGGTGGAATTCCACCCTGTACATGCTTCAGAGGATGGAGGAACAGCGCAAAGCCATCCAAGCATATTGCACAAGCCATGACATTGGGAAAGGAGGGGGGATGTATTTCACTCTTGCACAGTGGGGAATCCTTTCAGTGCTGTGCAGGGTGCTGAAACCATTTGAAGTTGGACGTGTGAGGTGAGTGCAGACTCTGCTAGTTTGAGCCAAGTCATTCCTTTAATTAGACTATTGGAAAAGCAGCTTGAGACAATGAAGGAGGAGCTGAAAGCAAGCAATTCAGCAAAGTATGTTGGCCTTGTCAAAGAAGTACTTAATTTGCTTCACAATTATCCTCGAGTTATTAAGATCTTGAACTCGGATCACTACGTTTTGGCCACTGTGCTTGATCCAAGGTTTAAAACCTACATTGAGTCTTTACTTGTAAATGAGCGAGATGTTAACTTTTGCAAAGAGCTATTGCTCAGCAAGTTGGCCGCTGAACTGGGCCTCAGCTTGACGACGTGTCCTCCTTCACTTTCTCAAGCTGCTGCTGCTTGTAAAAAATTAAATTTCCCAAAAAGAAGCTGGGAAGACACAGGGGGCAGACCAGAACAATTTAACATCTGGGCTGGTTTGAAGGATTTTTCAAAAAAATGTGTACTTTGCCCATAACTCCATCCAATACGAGTATAAACATGCAAAGGATGGTGGAGGATTACTTTCAAGAGGTAGTTGATATGGAAATGTCAGACAGGCCATTTGGAAACCCATGTACAAACTTGCTTTGCAATACTTAAGCTGCCCACCCTCCAGTGTGTACTCTGAACGAGTGTTCAGCACAGCAGGGAACTAAGTCAGTGATCGCCATAGAAGGTTACTTCCCAAAAATGTGGAAAAAATTATGTTTATAAAAATGAACTACATCTTCCACGAGGAAGGCCTTCACCATCCAAGACATCCAAGCACTGACTGTTCTCTAATGGCGGATTCAAGTGGCGATGAATTGATAGTCTGTGATGATGACGTACACACTGATGAGGGTGAGGATGAAGCTGAAGATGATGACGATAACATATTTTTAAAACTTTCTATGTAAGTGTAGGGTGCAATCTACCCCCAAAGAGGAAAGGGACTTGTGGCATTTCCATATCACGTACCGTCTTCAAAGGCTGCTGTTTGGGCAATTTCTCCTTAAGGGTAGGGTGTCATAGACAGAGTAATCCCAAACTGGCTTTGTCAATTTCTCTTAATATTGTACAGTCTATAACGGCTGCATTTTTTTGTATTTTCGACAAGTGGAGGGGGGCCTAGAGAGCCAGAAACCAAACTGGCTTTGTCCATTTCTCTTAATATTGTACAGTCTATAATGGCTGAATTTTTTTGTATTTTCGACAAGTGGAGGGGGGCCTAGAGAGCCAGAAACCAAACTGGCTTTGTCCATTTCTTTACATATTTAACTATAAGTGTAGGGTGTAATATACATCCAAAGACGATGGCTGCATTGCCAATATGCATAGATGGAGAGGAAGACAATCTATTTTGTGTGTAGAATAAATGAAGGCCTACCTACCAGGAATTAAACTGTTTTTTGGATGATTTATTACCTCTACAATTAGATTACTTATCTATGAAACAGTATATATATTAGAAAGGGAAAAAGAAAAAGGGAAAGGGTAGGAAGATGTGTATATAGGGCACTCTTTTGGTTCAATATGTAAAATGAGTTACTGTTAAGAATAATATCTTTATTTAGGTAAACAAATAATTCATTAGCGAAATAGTTAAAAACACTAAGTTAATGAAACTGATAACAATGCATTGCAGATATTGAAAGAACTTGACAATACTAGTCAATCCTCCACTATACAATTTGAATTTCCTAAGTTTAGGAAAAAATCTACCTTCCTACCAGACATAAATATCTGTCCACAAATTAAGGTTTTCAGAGATCTAGTCTCTAAAGATCTAGATCAACTTCTTCTCAAATCTTTTGAAAATAGACAATACAAAGGTAATATCAGTAAGGTGGAGAGAACAATACTAAGGGAGATACAGATGTGGAAAGATACCATCATAAAACCTTCAGATAAAGGAGGGAACATTGTCCTCTGGCCAAAGACGCAGTATCTGAAAGAGGCTTATCGACAACTAAAGGACACAAGCTGCTATCAACGCCTTATTTTTAATCCAGCAGCCAATTATCTATCATCCTACAATAGACTCATTAAACATACTTATGATGAAGGAGTCACCACTAAAGAGGATTATGAATTTTTGGAGGTCCCACATCCTAAGACACCGGTTTTTTACATCCTACCGAAAGTTCACAAGAATGAACGAAATCCCCCAGGGAGACGGATTGTATCGGGAATAAACAGCCTTACTGAAAAAGCCAGTATTTTTGTAGACCTTCACCTACACAAACATGTATTAAGCCTAAACTCGTATGTGAGAGACACTCTAGATGTGCTATCTAAAATAAGTAACATTACAGTTACCGCATCCACCAAACTGGCCTCCCTAGATGTCGAATCCTTGTATTCAAATATAATACACAAACAAGGATTCAAAGCGGTAAGCTATTTCCTAGATATGATAAAACATGAGAATTGAAATGACTTTCTGATATTATTACTGCAATTCATACTAACAAAAAACTACTTCCTATTTGAGGAGAAGTTTTTTCTTCAAGTACGTGGGACGGCAATGGGGACAGCATGTGCCCCCACGTATGCAAACTTATTCCTGGGCTGGTGGGAAAGGGAACATGTCTTTAATTCACAGAATGACAGATATACCCAGCACATCACTTTATGGTTACGCTACATCGATGATGTTTTCATGCTATGGGATGGACATGATTCCCTTTTCCAGGATTTCATTACATGTCTTAATGATCTAAATTTAAAATTAACTTCGGAAATTAACAACACTGAAATCAATTTTTTGGATCTGACCATCACTAAAACCGAGGATGGGAAACTAAGTACAGACATGTACAGGAAAAAAACTGCAACTAATAGCCTGCTTCATTTCACAAGTTCCCATTTTCCCCCAGTCATCAAGGGGATCCCCAAAGGGGAACTGTTAAGAGTTAAAAGGAACTGTTCTGATGTAGGGGTCTTTACACATAGATCCAATGAACTTAAACAGAGATTACTCAATAGGGGATACAGTAGATGAAGTATCAAGCAAGCTGAAAAAGCAGTAAAAACAAGAGACAGAGAGTCTCTCATCCACATTCCATCAATAAATAGGAAACAAACAACAAATGTATAAACCAGGATGATAGGCACTTTTTGCACAGAGTGGAAAGACATAAACAAGATCTTTCAAAAACACTGGCATATTCTGTTGCTTGATGAAGATTTAAAAAATACCTTACAAGACAGAGTATCTATTACATGGAGGCGTTCCAAAAATTTGAGAGTATCTGGTACGCAGCTCATTTCAAACACAACGAGAACGAATATTAGATAGACCGAAGGGCTGTTTCAGGTGTGGAACATGTAAGGCCTGTAATTACATTGTGCAAACAAAGGAGTACAAGGATAGATTCTCCAAGATTTGGAGGATCGATCAATTTTTGAATTGCAATACATGTAATGTGGTATACTGTTTAAACTGTACATGCAAACTGCGATACATAGGGATGACCAGTAGGCCATTTAAAAGGAGGATTCTTGAACATGTCAGCAATATCAAGAATGCTGGCAAGGACAAGACTAATATGAGGCCGCTATCTACAGTAGCCAGACATTTTTATAAATACCATAACAGTGATCCGAGATTTTTGACTGCATTTGCTATGGAGCAAGTTAATTTAGGCCTTAGAGGAGGAGATATACATACAGAGCTCCTTAAACATGAAACAAAGAAAATCTTTCTCATGGGGAGCCTAATCCCTTATGGCCTTAATGACAACAGCAACTATATGGTTTTCACCTAATAGATCTATTTGCATACAACTTAATATTGCAATAATGTGTTACTGGTATTCCAACTTACCTTACAACGTACAATATTAAAAGATTTGTATAGATCTCTATACAGGAGATCAATTTAGAAGTACAAGAATGACGTATTAACAAAATTCCAAACCACTTTATTGGACATACATGTAAGGTTACCCCATATGATAAATGGAGTTTACACTAGCTTTCCCTAGAGTATACAATATTAAAGGCCAGTATTGATCCTTATATAAAAGATCAAGCTATAGCTACAGAATGATATATTAACCAAATTCCAGATCACTTTATTGGATACATAGACATGGTTGCCCCATATAATAAATTAAGGTAACATAGCTAATTGTTAAGAACTTACCTGATCCCCGTTCTGCTGCGCTGTCAGCGTGGTCTGACAGCGGTATCTGATCCGTGCAGCGCTTCTCCTGATGGCGCCGCCGCACTTCTGGGTTCTTCCTGCTGCCGATCATGTGACTCCTGGGCGGGGAATTCAAACTCCTATATCTTCTCTGCTCTGACACGCTGCCTGTGTCAGAGCAATGTGTTTCCTGTTCCTGGCTACAGTTCCTGTGTTCCTGACTCCTGTGAACCTGCTCCCTGTGTATCCCTCTATTCCTCCTACTCCTGTGTACCTACCTGGCTGTGACCTGACTATTCTTTGGCTTATCCCTGGCACCACGAACTGGACTATCTCCTGTGTACCGACCCCACTGTGTTACCAACTATTCTCTGGATCTCCCTCTGGCACCGTATACCTGGTACCTCCTGTGTACCGACTCAGCTGTGTTTCCAACTATTCTCTGGATCTCCCTCTGGCACCGTATATCTGATATCACCTGTGTACCAACCCGGTCGTGTCTCTGGACCCATATCCTGCCACGCACCCATTGGCTCCGTGCATCTACCGGTTACTGTTCCAGACCTACAACGCCTGGAATTAACGGTTAGTGCCTGTACTTGCACCGCTTTGTCTTATTGCTTGTCTGCCTGCCATCACTTAGAACTTTCTCCCTTACGTCAGTAGGCTAATCTGGGGGCCGCGACCTGCGGTTCTTCGGCAGCAAAGTCCACACTACCTTGCGGTGGTTCTTGGTGAAGACCGGAAGGCCGTTAGATTCCGCGCCCTAGGTAAGCCTGTGCTAATACTGACTAAGGCATCAAAATCGTAACAGTTTGCTCTGACCCACTTATCTAACTGATGGAAGCGACAGGGAATCCCACTGCGAGAGTATTACTGGATCACTTAGCGGCTCAGGTTGAAGACCAGGGGAAAAATCAAGAACAGTTATTACAGATTCTGCAGACTCTGTCTAACAGGTTGGATACGCTTCAAGCAGCTCAGGTGGCAGCTCCTATTCCTCCACCTGTTCCGGCCCCACAACCTGCCCCCGCTCCAAGCAGTTCGGCTGTATCTGCTCCAACAACCTCTCAACTCCGCATACCTAACCCACCCAAGTTCAATGGGGATCCTAAGGAATGCCGAGGGTTCTTGAACCAGTGTGCTATTCAATTTGAACTTCTGCCTGGAAACTTTCCTACACAGAAAACTAAAGTCGCTTATATCATTTCCTTATTGTCTGGTCAAGCGCTTTTCTGGGCTTCTCCTCTCTGGGAACATGGTGACCCCATCCTCCATAATTGTGCCACTTTCCTGGAAACCTTCAGACGCATCTTTGATGAACCCGGACGAGTCTCCAGTGCAGCTTCTGGACTCCTCCGTCTGCGCCAGGGTACCCTTACTCTGGGCCAGTACGCCCTTCAATTTTGCACTATGGCGGCCGAACTTCATTGGAACAATGAAGCTTTATTGGCCACATTTTGGCAAGGCTTGTCCGATCGTATTAAGGACGAGCTAGCGGTTCGAGAGTTACCCACTACCCTGGATGATTTGATCTCTCTCTGTAACCAGATTGATATACGTTTCCGTGAACGCACTCAGGAGAGAGAGAGTTCCCGTCGATCTACTTTCCATTTGGCTCTTCGCTTCCAAAGTCCTATTACACCGGAGGAAGAGCCTATGCAGTTGAGAAGAGCACGTTTATCCCAGGAGGAAAGAGAGAGGCGGTTCAAGAATCGTTTATGCCTCTATTGCGGGGAACCCGGTCATGTCCTGAGTCAATGTGGGAAGCGGCCGGGAAATGACCGGACCTAACTGATGACGGAGAGGCTAAGTTAGGTATGAACATTCTCTCTCCTGTGGATTCTAGTTTTCCTATCCAAGTTCTTCTGCAATATACTGATAAACAATTGTCTCTTCCAGCGCTTATTGACTCCGGTGCAGCGGGGAACTTTCTACGAGCTGACATTGTAGAGAGGTTGTCATTGCCTAGGCAACCCTTAGATCCACCTATTGCTATTACAGCTATAGACGGCAGCCGTGTCATTGGAGGATCCATTAAGAACAGAACTGTCAACATTTCTCTACGCATTGGAGCCTTACACACTGAGGAAATCTCCTTCCTAGTCATTCCAGAGGCTATCAACCCGTTGATCTTAGGCTTACCTTGGCTCAGACTTCACTCCCCCACTTTAGATTGGCAGAAACCGGAAGTCCTTGCATGGGGTTCAGAGTGTCATTCCCGATGTCTTCCCAGGATTCATAGACCCGCTATGGTCTGTCTTTCCACATCCTCCGGTATTCCTCCTCAATATCATTCGTTTTCTGACGTCTTTTGTGAAAAGGAGGCTTCCAAGTTACCCCCACATAGACCTTGGGATTGCACCATTGAATTGTTGCCGGATAAGATACCACCCAGAGGACGGGTATTTCCATTGTCTCTACCCGAATCAGATGCTATGTCCCTATATATTAAGGAGAATTTAAACAGGGGTTTTATCGGGAAATCCTTGTCACCAGCAGGAGCAGGTTTCTTTTTCGTAAAAAAGAAGGACGGCAGGTTGCGTCCTTGTATAGACTACCGTGGCCTCAACGCCATGACGAAAAAGAATAGGTACCCCTTACCATTGATCTCTGAACTCTTTGATAGGATCAAGGGAGCTTCAATTTTTTCTAAACTTGATTTGAAAGGGGCCTACAACCTTATCCGTATTAAACAAGGGGACGAATGGAAGACGGCGTTCAATACTCACGATGGGCATTTTGAGTATCTTGTCATGCCATTTGGACTTTGTAACGCTCCTGCGGTTTTTCAAAATTTCATTAACGAAGTTTTTCAGGATTTCCTGTATCAATTTGTTGTCATTTACCTAGATGATATTCTAATTTTTTCACCTGATATTATTACTCATCGCCATCATGTCTCCTTGGTTCTTCAACGCCTTCGGTCACATCATCTGTACTGTAATTTGGACAAGTGTGTCTTTGAAAAAACGCATCTTCCTTTTCTTGGTCACGGGGTTTCTGGCTCCGGATTACGTATGGACCCTGAGAAATTAAAGGCAATTTCTGACTGGCCCTAACCGGTTGGACTTAAGGCCATCCAGCGTTTTATTGGGTTTTCTAATTATTACCGCCACTTTATCAAGGGGTTTTCGTCTGTTATTGCACCCATCACTTCCTTGACCAAGAAATCTGCCAACGATAAAACCTGGCCACCAGAGGCGGTAGAGGCCTTCAAGTATCTTAAAGAAGCCTTCATATCGGCACCTATTCTTTAACAGCCAGATGCTTCCTTCCCCTTTTTTCTCGAAGTTGACGCATCCTCCGCTGGAGTGGGAGCTATCTTGTCTCAGAAGAATTCTACTGGAAAATTTTCTCCCTGTGGCTTCTTTTCTCGTAAATTTTCACCCACCGAAAAAAACTACGGCATTGGAGACAGAGAACTACTTGCTATCAAATTGGCCTTGGAAGCTTGGAGACATCATTTGGAGGGAGCCAGATTTCCTGTTACTATTTTTACGGATCACAAGAACCTGCTATATTTACAAACTGCATCTTGCCTCAATACCCGTCAGGCCAGATGGTCTTTATTTTTTTCCCGATTCGATATGATCATTACCTTCAGACCAGGGTCCAAGAACAAGAAGGCTGATGCTCTCTCTCGTTCCTTTGATTCTATGGATATCGAAGAAGAGGGTGTTAGGTCTATTCTAGATCCAGAATGTATTTTGGCTACTACTCCTACTCGTTTGATTATTCCTCACGGGAAGACTGGTTCCTCCACATCTCCAAACTAAACTCCTTAAATGGGCTCATGCCTCCCGTTTTTCTGGTCATGCCGGTATAAAGAAGACCTTGGAATTTATCTCCCCTAGTTATTGGTGGCCGTCTATCCGTTCGGACGTTCGACAGTTTGTGACGGCGTGTTCCACTTGTGCTCAAAATAAAGTCCCTCGTCAAGCTCCATACGGTCTGCTGCAACCTCTGCCAATTCCGGATCGACCTTGGAGTCATCTTTCCATGGATTTTATCACAGATTTACCCTCCTCCAGAGGGTTCTCAGTAGTGTGGGTGGTCACTGATCGCCTTTCCCGAGCCGCTCATTTTGTGGCATTAAAAGGTCTCCCTTCTGCTCCTGTTCTGGCTCAACTCTTCATTAAAGAGATTTTCCGCCTACATGGCTATCCAGATATTATCGTTTCTGATCGAGAAACTCAGTTCGTGGCAAGATTTTGGAGGGCCTTTTATCGTCTTTGTGGAATTAAGTTAAATTTCTCTTCTGCATATCATCCTCAAAGTAATGGTCTCACTGAAAGGACGAATCAAGAATTGGAGAAATTCCTCAGATGTTTCATTTCAGCTAAACATGATGATTGGGTTGATTTATTACCTTGGGCAGAATTCGCTCACAATAATAATTCACACGATTCTACCTCCACTTCTCCCTTTTTTGCTCTTCAGGGATTTCATCCTAAAGTTCCACCCTTCAAAGAGTTAACCGCTTCTGGAGTTCCTGCAGTTGATTCCCTTCTATCGGACTTCTCGTCTAGGTGGGATCTTATCAAACGCAAATTATCATCATCATCATCATCATCACCATTTATTTATATAGCGCCACTGATTCCACAGCGCTGTACAGAGAACTCATTCACATCAGTCCCTGCCCCATTGGAGCTTACAGTCTTAATTCCCTAACATACAGAGAGAGAGAGAGAGAGAGACTAGGGTCAATTTTGATAGCAGTCAATTAACCTACTAGTATGTTTTTGGAGTGTGGGAGGAAACCGGAGCACCCGGAGGAAACCCACGCAAACACGGGGAGAACATACCAACTCCACACAGATACTTCACACCTCTGCCATCAGTAAAAGAGCATTTGACAAAAGAAGAAGACCATCTCCACTACTTACTCCTGGTGACAAAGTATGGTTGTCTACGAAGAATCTTCGCTCGTTGGTCCCTTCTAGGAAATTCGCTCCCCGATTTATTGGTCCCTTCAAGATCATAGAGGTCATTAAACCGGTGGCCTTTAGATTAAAATTACCACCTACCTTGAGGATTCCCAATGTCTTCCACATTTCCCTTCTCAAACCACTTGTTATTAACAAATTCTTCTCTTCAAGAAGACCTCCTGCTGCTATTTCTGCGCTAGATCAGGAATTTGAGGTGAAGGAGATTCTAGATTCTCGGATTTCCAGAGGTTCCTTGCAGTTCCTGGTTGACTGGAAAGGTTACGGTCCTGAAGAGCGTTCTTGGATTCCTGCACGAGACCTTCATGCTCCGAGTTTGTTGAAGAAATTCCATACCAAGTTCCCTCAAAAGCCTTATAGGTTGTCCGGAGGCCACCCCTGAAGGGGGGGGGGTACTGTTAAGAACTTACCTGATCCCCGTTCTGCTGCGCTGTCAGCGTGGTCTGACAGCGGTATCTGATCCGTGCAGCGCTTCTCCTGATGGCGCCGCCGCACTTCCGGGTTCTTCCTGCTGCCGATCATGTGACTCCTGGGCAGGGAATTCAAACTCCTATATCTTCTCTGCTCTGACACGCTGCCTGTGTCAGAGCAATGTGTTTCCTGTTCCTGGCTACAGTTCCTGTGTTCCTGACTCCTGTGAATCTGCTTCCTGTGTATCCCTCTATTCCTCCTACTCCTGTGTACCTACCTGGCTGTGACCCGACTATTCTTTGGCTTATCCCTGGCACCACGAACTGGACTATCTCCTGTGTACCGACCCGGCTGTGTTACCAACTATTCTCTGGATCTCCCTCTGGCACCGTATACCTGATACCTCCTGTGTACCGACTCAGCTGTGTTACCAACTATTCTCTGGATCTCCCTCTGGCACCGTATATCTGATATCACCTGTGTACCAACCCGGTCGTGTCTCTGGACCCATATCCTGCCACGCACCCATTGGCTCCGTGCATCTACCGGTTACTGTTCCAGACCTACAACGCCTGGAATTAACGGTTAGTGCCTGTACTTGCACCGCTTTGTCTTATTGCTTGTCTGCCTGCCATCACTTAGAACTTTCTCCCTTACGTCAGTAGGCTAATCTGGGGGCCGCGACCTGCGGTTCTTCGGCAGCAAAGTCCACACTACCTTGCGGTGGTTCTTGGTGAAGACCGGAAGGCTGTTAGACTCCGCGCCCTAGGTAAGCCTGTGCTAATACTGACTAAGGCATCAAAATCGTAACACTAATGTACCCACATTGGACGTTATCTAGTAATGAGCCGAATGTATTCTACATTATAAATATAAATATAGGGGGATTACTGATTTTTTTCCCATTGTATCAATATTACACATTAATACATATATAATTTAGTCATATAGAATTACAGTTATATTTTTCACTGTCACTAGAACAGGTTTTATTACCAATATTATATAGCTTATTTGTCACGATTTACACGTTTGTTTATATGTCAATAGAGATTGACATTTTGTTTCTGTTCACAGGTTCCACTTTTAATTTTTGGTATAAATACCTCATTTAGCATATAGTCACATGCTCCATTACAAGACTTTCTGACTAAATCACATTTTCACCTTATTATTAGTTGTCACTTATAGCACTAAAGGGCTGTGTCTTATCAGTCCCCTATTTAATGTAACACTTACAGCTAATCCCCCACTCCATATACAATATAGACATACTTAAACCATCAATAAGTGTATACTAGAATAATTTATTTACTAATACTTACCTGCTAGATGGATATGATAAATCAGATAAGCGTCATTTTTATTATTTTGAACAGGAGGTTTATATAAATACATGTATCTTTATTTGTGGAAGTGGAATGTCCCCGAATCTTGTTGTTGTTCTTTTCCTCTTTTTTTTGTTGCCATAGCAACTTATACATAGCTTAGTTGGCTTGTGAGTTTGTTTCCGGGCTGGATTACATGATAGGAGCAACTATTTTGACTGGCTCAGATGTAAATGTAACTTTAAGTGAGAAGAGAAGCTACGTCACAAAGGGGCGTGATTACACGCTTAAATAGCCTATTACTGCACATCATCGGGTTGCCTTGATAAAGCTCTTAGCGAAACGCGCGTTGGCGTTCAGCTGAGCTCACTGTTGTTTGTCTGATATTATTTAATATGAATTGAGCTGTACTTTGCAACTCCTCTCTAAACAGATTAGCGGGGTCACGCTGTGAACCACTTTAGAGTGTCAGAGAGATAATAGTATTACGATCTGATTAACAATCAAGCTATTCTCAAGCCTGGCAGGTTATGGGCTCTTACACAAAAGAGCACCCTACTAATTAGTAGACTATGAGGAAGATATACTGATTAGGTGGTGAGACAGATATCTAGATATTGAGTGAAACCCAACCCTATTCTCTATAATTGCTAAGCCATTTACTACTTGTGAAGAATTGTTATAACTAAACATTAATTTAGTAGTATAGTGGTGAGGTTACGTATAAATATACTACCACATTATAAAGATCTATACCACTTACAACCAGTGTAGTACGGAGTTCCACCCCTAGGAGCGAGAATATGGGACTGTTTTTTGAGAGGAGATATATATAGGGGTATGAATGGGAATAAATGTGTCCTTTAATAGACCTATATAATAAAAGAAGGGTCTGATATAGAATAAGGAGAATCCAACATACCTATATATACTGTATTTAACATCAATACCTGATTTATGTGATATTTTTTCAGCTCATCTTTATTCATTACTGACAGAACACAGTGAGACAGCATAGTAGTCTTTTTTTACTACTTCTTAACAGTGTTTTACCTACTATATCTGGTAATCAATTTCATTCACTTAGTGTTTTTAACTATTTCGCTAATGAATTATTTGTTTACCTAAATAAAGATATTATTCTTAACAGTAACTCATTTTACATATTGAACCAAAAGAGTGGCCTATATACACATCTTCCTACCCTTTCCCTTTTTCTTTTTCCCTTTTTAATACATATACTGGTGTTGTGTAGGAGCACCTCCCCATATGATGAGACAAATAGATCTCTCTCATAAGGGGTTAAGCTTGGTGCGGTGAAAATTGTTTTGCTTTATCTATGAAACAGTTGGAACACTAAATTGGGTTATTTTAGGCCCAAAAACATTGATTTTCCAACAAAATAGCAAAACAAAACCAAACAAAACCAAAACCAAAACCAAAACACGCAATGGCGGTTTTGCAAAACCAAAACCAAAATCAAAACACGATGGTAATCCAGATCCAAATTCCGAATCCAAAACCAAAACACGGAGGTCAGTGACCATCTCTAATATTTACACTAATCTGTTATGTGCTAAAACTTGATGCTTGCATAAATATCTAAAATCTAAAATTCATATTTTCATTAACCATACCAATGCAGATGTATACAACCAAAATCACTCCCTTATAGATCAGTCCTGTTCATAAAGAGAAACAGTATATTCATATATTTCTGGTTACTAAGGGGGGTATTCAATTGTTAGCGAGATCCCCGGAAAACGAGCGCTCTAAAAATATTAGCGTTAATACGGTAATTACTCGCTAAATTTCATCTCGCAGCTCCCTAAAATTCAGCGAGTAAACTACCGTATTAACGGTATTTACGCGCATATTACCGTATTAACGCTAATATATTTTGAGCTCTCATTTTTCCGGGGATCTCGCTAACAATTGAATACCCCCCTAAGTGTCAATCACTGTTCCTCTTTTTCATGATCAACCCCAAAGCAGCCCAGACGTCTAGTGCAATCTAGTGCAAGTGGAAACAAAAACAGAATGGAGCAATGGTATTGAATGGATAAGCATAAGGAGCAATATATGCTCCTTACCAACTACATCATCATCATCATTTATTTATATAGGGCCAACAAATTCTGTAGCACTTTACAATTGGGAACAAACAGTAATAAAACGATACTGGGTAATACAGACATACAGAGAGGTAAGAGGGCCCTGCTCGCAAGCTTACAATCTAAAGGACAATGGTTTGATGCACATGGGTAAGTGTTATATCATATTGAAAATTTGTCCAGCTAGACAAGAGTAAGAGGGCCCTGTTCACAAGCTTACAATCTATGGGACAATGGGAGTTTGATACACGAGGGTAAGTGCTACATATTGCATATTGGTCCTGCTAGAATGCAAAAGGTAAAAAAATACTTAGTACTTAGTGGGCTATATGATCCAGTCACATAGCAATGTTGGTCACAGGGTTGTTGTCTTGTGTTAACTGTGTAGAGGGTAGGGTAACCTAAGGAGATTAAGAGGGTGGTTGAGGAATATTATAAGCTTGCCTGAAGAAGTGAGTTTTAAGAGAACGCATGAAGGTTTTAAGATTAGAGGAAAGTCTTATTGTGCAAGGGAGGGAATTCCACAAAGAGGGTGCAGCCCTGAAAACAGTCATGCAACCAGGGATGGGATGATGTGATGAGAGTGAAAGAGAGACGCATATCTTGTGCAGAACAGAAGTGTCGAGTTGAGAGATATTTTGAGACAAGTGAGGAAATGTATGTTGGTGTGGTTTTGTTGATGGCCTTGTATGTTTGTAGAAGAATTTTATATTGGATTAGTTGAAAAACATAAAAATCAATATAGAGTCTGACAGTGTGGCTAAGCAGAGGAAGATGGTTTGCAAGGAAAATTAGTCTAGCCGCTGTGTGCAAAATAGATTGTCTGATTTGTCCAGTAAGAAGGGAATTGCAATAGCCAATGCAGGAGATAATGAGTGCTTGAATTAAAGTTTTTGCAATGTCTTGTGTGAGAAATGTATATATTCTGGAAATGTTCTGTAGATGTATGCAACATGATATAAATATAGAGTCGATATGGGGAACAAAGAATAGTTGTGAGTCAATGATTACAACTAGGCAGCGAGCTTGCGGGGTGGAAAATATGGTCATGTTGTCAACAGAAAAAGAAATGTGAGGCAGGCAGCTTCTATTGGTGGGTGGGAATATTATTAACTCTGTTTTTGAAAGTTTGAGTTTGACTTGGTGAGAGGACATCCAAGGACATCCATGAAATGTCAGAAAAGACATTCAGTAACAAGGGCCAACACAGATGGTGAAAGATCAGGAGAGGATAGATTAATTTCTGTATCATTCACATAGAGATGATACCGAAATCCAAAGGAGCTTATTAGTTTTCCAAGAGAATTAGTATAGTTAGAGAATAGCAGAGGACCTAGGACTGAGCCTTGTGGTACTCCAACTGATAAAGGAAACCAAGTGAAGGTGGGTCCAGAGAAATTAACACTGAAAGAGCGATTAGAAAAGTTGGATGTGAACTAGGATAGGACAGTTTTCTTGAAAAGAGTAATGGCCTTTATCTTTAACTGTAATCTAATCATTGACAACTCTGGTCAACAGAGTTTCTGTGGAGTGTTGAGAGCGACAGACTGACTGAAGAGAATTCCATAGGTTGTTTGCGGTAAGAAAGTGTGTGAGATAAGTGTAGACAATTCTCTCAAGAAGCTTGGAGAGTCATGGGAGCTGAGAGATGGGACGGTAATTTGAGAGAGAGTTTGGATCAGAATTTTGTTTTTGCAAATGAAGTGTAGTCACTGCTTGCTTGAATAGTGATGGAAAATTACCAGGAGAGAGAGAAATTACAGATCAGAAACATCCAGCAGCGTCTGCTCTCACGCGCTATGCAGTGTTTGGAAAGTTGAATGTTGGTCCATGTGTATTGTCGAAGTCAAATAATTGGATACTGTCATTTCAAATTAATATCTATCAATCTGATTGTCTTTGTCTGAAATTATGCGAATAGCATGCTACATCGTGGAGAAGCGTATTTAACCACAACACGTGCGAACACTTGTACACACATTTACACGAACACATACACTTGTAATTAGTTCACCTTAAAAATAGTTCCAACACACAGTCATTTATAATGAAATGTAGTAGAGTTTATAGTTAAATATAATAATGTTAAATACACTTTAGTGAGATCTAAGGTTCAGGATACAGGTAACATATCATGTCTAGTATCATTCTAATTCCCTATTTATTCACAGACGTCCGGTTCTATCGGCTAAGATATCGCACCTTGCGTATGCAAGTTATGGGTTATAGGGAATAAATGATCAGAATGGTATTGTGTGTGTAATGCAAATAGACCAGTTTGAACCAGCTTTCGGCGGGAAGATTAGTATGCATCTGTTGGAGAGCTGACCCCCAACCTTGGAGGGCATCGTTTGAACTGGCCAATGATCTGCATTTCACTGGACTGTCCTGAAGCCTGAACCTATGGAAACATGCCAAATCATCTTTATTGTTTTCACTGTATCACTAACTGTATATAAGCAGGAGCTCTGGGGCCAACAGTCAGTCTTCTTGAACACAGTCTTCAGGACTGAATGACTGGTTGCTGGATCCAGGGCGAGTGTGTATGTAATCGGCTGTACTTATTTTATTGAATTGTTACTTTTCTACTTTTGCTATTAAACCGCATTGTGAGTTGGAACCACACTATTTGAAGTGGAGAATCTTCATTGGATAGCGACTAGATGTACATAACGGTATGCAACAGATCAATATGCGAGTTACTGGTACTCAGTGGCAGTAACACATGCAGTCAGTATGGGGCACAGTGATGTTTGTCTATCCACATTGGAGGCCTCTCCTAAGCTCATTTGTGCATGCATGGGAACTAGCACAGTTGAGTCCCTTAGGGCTTTCAATTTTAAAATTTAAAGTTCTAGAACTAAAATTCCAAATGGTGCTTTACTGCACATGTGCCAATCCCTGCACAGGCTCTCAAAAGCAGAGCAGGGGCATCTGGAGTGGGTAGATCAGAATCACCAGACTTTCCCCAAATTTTGCTATGAGTTCTTGCTAATTGAATGTTGTGCCCCTGCTATTACTAATCCTGAATCTATATGTAAAATGGGTAATCCAGTTTTCCTTTTCAAAGTCCTACCAGCCTGAACCATATATATTTCATTAAATTACATGCATTCTTTTAGTGTACTGTTATAAGCAAAGCCTAGTTAAAAAGAACAAAAATCCAATAATACAATATAATTTCAATCATCATAGCGTTTAGCATTTTCTTAGCTTGGTATAGTAGTGTCAACATTGAAAGAGATCATGGCAGATTACATTATCTGTGCCCAAGATCTTGCTTCCTACTTCAACCAAGATTGATAAGACCTGACTTGAAATGGTATCCTCTTCCTCGACAAACAACCAACTCAATTCCTTCACTCTCTGACACCCTCTCTTCATTTGGTCACACAAATGAAAATGAAGTATCTACTATATTCTTATCTTTCTACTCCACTGCCTGTCCTCTTGATCCTATAGCCTCACAAATCAGTACATCACTGTCTCCTGTGCTCATCCTAACATTAACTAAAATCTATAATCGCTCTCTCACTGGTATTTTTCCGTGCTTATTCAAGCACACAGTGATTACTCCTATTCTGAAAAATCTAAATTCTAACCCACACTCTCTCAAATTACCATCCCATCTCTCAACTCCCATGCCCCTCCAAGATCCTTGAGAGAATTGTCTGCACTTGCCTCACACACTTTCTTTCCTCACATGACCTCCATGGAGACTGCACTGACTAAGCTTGTCAATGATTTGATCACTGCTAAATCTATAGGCCATTACTCTCTTCTAATACTCCTGGATCTCTCTACTGCAATTGACACTGTTGTCCAATCTTCTAATACAAATGTTGCAATCCCTAGATCTTCAGGACACTGTCCTATCCTTGTTCTTATTATACCTATCTAATCGATCTGTCATTGTTAGCTTCTCTGGATCCTCCGCCTCTCTGTTTCCTTTATCTGTTAGAGTACCACAAGGCTCAATCCTAGGTCCTCTGCTGTTCTCTATCTATGCTATACCAGTTCTCTTGGAAGACTAATAAGCTCCTTTAGATTTCAGTAACATCTCTATATGGATTAAATTTATCAATCCTTTCCGGATCTCTCGCCATCTGTGTTGGCCCGCGTTACTGAATGCCTTTCTGTCATATCATCTTGGATGTCCTCTCGTCACCTCAAACTTAATCTTTCTAAAATCAGGTCTAATAATATTCCCACCCACCAACAGAAGTTATCTATCTGAAATTTCTATTTATGTTGACAACATGACAATAAATCCATCCCCACAAGCTGGTGCCTAGGTGTGAAACTTGACTATCCTTGACTATTCTTTGTTCCCCACATCCAATATATATATAAATCCTGTTACATACATCTAAGAAACATTTCCAGAATACTTCTGTATCTCACACAAGACACTGCAAAAACTTTAATTCATGCACTCATTATCTCCAGCATTGATTATTGCAATACCATACTTGCTGGTTTTCCCCAAATCAGACTCTCAAACCTACATTCTATTTTGCACGCAGAGGATATTTTGATTTCTCTTCCAAATCTTTCTTCCACTGCTGTGTCATTCTCTACATTGGTTGCCTGTTTTTCACTGAATGCAAATAGTTCTACTAACATACAACACCATCAACAAAAATGGACAACATACATCTCCTCACTTGTCTCAAAATATCTCCCAGATGGACACCTCCTTTCTTCACAAGTTTTACATCTCTCATCCACACTCAGAAAAGCAGTGCAGGGAATTTCAGAGCATAGCAGATGTCTCCAGATGGATCAGCATCACCAGGCCCTCCCCAAATTTTGTTATGGGTTCCTGACGATTGAGTGTTATACTCCTGCTTTTATTGACTCTGAATCTTCATGGAAAACAGGTGATCAAGTGTTTCTTTTCAAAATCATATGGGCCTTAACCATATTTATTGCCTTAAATTACATGTATTCTTTTAGTGTACTGTTATCAACAAAGTATGGTACAGCAGTAAAATAAAAGGACACTATAATACAATATCATTTCTTTTATCTTAGAAATTTGTTAACTCAATATCAACTTTGAGAGATATCATGATGGCAGATTACCATGTTGAGATTGTAGAACTGATACTGAAATCCATTCAAGAAAGTACAATATAGCTGCCATTTACTTATTGATTTATTTGGTGGTTTATTGTTGTACAAGTAACAGTTTTTGTAAAACTAATTATGACATTTTAATAGAGATGCACAAATAGAAGGAAAAAGGAAAAACAGAAGGAAACAAAATCCAAAAATAAGAAAAATATAAAATGTAAAGTAATATGATAACTAAATTAAGTATAAAAAAACTACTATAGATACTATTAGAGTAATTCTATCATTTTTCAATAAGCATTGTCTGAGCTATTGCTTGTGTTTCCAAAGCACAAAAATAATTTGTTTAGCAGATGCAAAATTTAGCAGTTCAATACATAATTATAATACAGTACAGCCGATACCAAAAGATAAATACATACCGCTGCGCATTCTACTGGATCCAGCTAGAACAGTAGTTCACTCCAGAATACTGTGTTCAGAGAATGACTGCTTAGCTGGTCCCAGGGAGCTTGTATATATACACTCAGTGTTACAGAGAAAACAATACAGATGACGTGGCTTGCTTCTATAGGTCCAAACTTCAGGAGGGTCCAGTGTAAACAGGTCATAGGCCAGGTCAAACAATCCCCTCCAAGGGTGAGGGTCAACATTCCAGATGATTCTCCCGCCCAGAAACCGGTTTAAGCTAGTCTATTCACAATACACAGTCAGTAAAATTTTAAACATTTATTCCCTAACATCGCTAACTAGAGTATACAATGTGCAATCCCTTCGGTGAATGAACCGAACCACTGCTGATGAATAGGGGATTAAAATGATACTAAACATGACATGTTTCATGTAACCTGAACCTTAAGTATCACTAAAGTGTACATACAACATTAATATATATATATCTATAAACTAAATAATATCTGCTCATAAATCACTGGGGAATGGAACCATTATAATATGAAATATATAAATAACTAAATGTGAGAGTGCGAGTGTGTGCGTGCGTATTTTACCGCGTGATCGCGCCATGCCACGTGTTACGTGGCATACTGAATGCAATCGCACGTTAAAACAGTATTAACCAATATACTTTCGTTCATCCAATTATACGACTTCAACAATACAAAAGAACAAAACAAAGCAAGAAAACATTAAAAAATCAAAACAAATTAAAGGTCAAAAAACTGTGCAGTGTCTCCTACAAAATTACACTGCCTATAGTGTTCAGCATTTCTATGGAGGGAAATGTCCAACCTTAAGTTTCGATTCTTCTGTGAAACTTTAGGACACTAAGAAATGATTGTAATTTGAAACTGCATGACTAACAGGGAGTGCTGACTTTTGCAGAGATTGGAAGGAACTAGCATGTTTAAACTATCTCTAGTTCACTAGGAAGCATTAAACACTCAAGTCAATCTTTAAACACACAAGGCTATTCCATTATGAAGTAGAATTTGCCTTTGACACAGATGTCTAGTGTACTCTGTACGTGAAAAAAAAAGATGTAAGGAATCAATGTCCTTGAATGGATTATCATAGGGAGTAATGTGAGCCTCGTACCTACCGTAAGAGAAGTTGAAACTTTTGTCATCTATCTCAGACAGGCTACGGATCAAAGGACATTGGAAACAAAGTATCCAGCAAGGTCTGATGTGTTATGTTATGCTGATTCTGAATCTTCATGTAAAATAGGTGATACAGTTTTCCTTTTCAAAGTCATATTAACCTTAACCACATATATTGCATTAAATTACATGTGTTCTTTCAGTGTACTGTTATAAGCATAGTACAACATAAATTAAAAAAACAGACAATAATACTTTATCATTTAATTTATCATAGCATTTTCATAGTTCTGCACAGTAGCACAGTCTCCATTAACTTATTGATTTATTTGGTGGTTTATAAAGCAACAGTTTTTGTACAAACTATTTAAGAAATTGTAATGCACAACTTTTGCAGCTCGAACAGAACTGTGAATGTGGAACGTGAACAATAAAAAATAACTTAATAGAGCTTTTAAGTTTCAATCCCTTCTCATTTGCTAGCACAGAACAAGAGAAAAAGAAGAACAAAAAATATGAAAAATCTAACAAAAATAAGTAAATGAAATATAAAAAACTCCTAAAATACAAAAGAACACAAAAAATAATAATAACAATAATAATAATAATAATAATAATAATAATTATAATAATTATAATAATAATAATAATAATAATAGTAATAACATAGTAATAACAAAATTCCAAACAAATCAAAGAATAAAAAACTGTGCAGTGTCAAATGGTTGAACTTTAGGTTTCAATTCCTCTGTGAAACGTAAGACAATTGATAAATGCTTGTTTCATTTCTTAGAAACATTACAGTGGGAGGAGATATTGGAATGATAGAACTTTTGAAACTATATAAAGCCGAAATGTTGGAGATTGTACATTTCTTCAGCAGTGTACAGGTAAGTGATATTTGCTGCAGAAAGCACATTGCACAAAAGCAATTTAAACATATTGTATTTGATTTAGTTAGGCATGGATTGGAGTTGTAATTAAATAAATTTAAGTTGTGATCATTTTATTTTATACATAAGTTGGTGTAGTGATACTAAAACCACACTTTATATGGTAGAACATTTGCTTTAATAGGTATTAAGCTATACATGTATACATTATGGGCCTGAGTCATTAAGGCAAAAAAGGAGTAAATGTTCTCTAGGACAAACCATGTTACAATTGAAGGGGTGCAAATCAGTTTATTATTTTGCACATAAGTTAAATACTGGCTGTTTTTTTATGTAGCACACAAATACTTGACAGCTTTATTATTACACTGAAATTTAAAGTTGATCTAGGACATGTCCTATCCCAACTATAAATCTGTCCACACATTTTAAAATTACCTCCCCCTCCAATGCAACATGGTTTTACCCAGGTGCAAATTTTACTCTTTTTATGTTTTGCTCTCCTTATTGACTCAGGCCCTATGTTTTTTTCTTTAAATGTTTTCTTCAATTAGAAGTGTTTGTTATTCTTATATCCATAATACTTTCCAAATTACTCTATAAATGTCACAAATCACATTTTTTAAAACTAATTGATTGTCCTGCCTTCTATCATAATAGGATAGGTCGCTCGATGGCATACACCAGGTCCCCACTGCATCATGGGGTCCTAAATAAAATCTAGTCTTATGTCAGAAGTCATATTATTGTATAGCATATTTTTCCACGGCCACCTCCATGCAACATGTTTCACAGTTGTACATGTGGAAAATATAAATGTCATAGAGATCACAACTGTATTCTGTACTATATCCCTTGCAGTTTTCTCATGTTGCTTTCCATATGTACAAACCTTAGGTCCATTAAGTTCAACTGGCAAAAAAAAAACATCAGCTTACTTTTGTTTACCCTATATCATCATCATCAACATTTATTTATATAGCGCCAGCAAATTCCGTAGCGCTTTACAATTGGAAACAAACATTAATAAGATAATACTGGCTAATACATACAGGTAAGAGAACCCTGCTCCCTATATGAAAATAATCTTATTTAAGTGCTATCCAATAACCAGGAATGAGGATATAAAGAAACACTCCAACACAGCACATTCAATATTTCTGTTTATTTTCCATATACAATTTTTTTTAAAGCTGTTTTTTTAGTGTTTCCAAGCTAATTTATTAAATGTGTGGTTAAACAACCCTAAAAGATTATACATGAAAGTAATGGATTTCCAAATATTAATCTGGTTGCTTATTTTTAAATTCATTTCACTGGGTTTGTGTGGTCAAAACAAGAATTCCAAATAGACAACATCCATAATATAATAAGATGGATATAACTCTATGGCACACCTGTGATGGCAGCCTACACACACACAAAATTGGCCTCACAAAGCCAAACCATAATGCAGAAATAAAAATAAATATGGGTATGGCTTGTGCTTCCACTGCACAGGATAATCAAATAAACCAACGTACAATACTAATATAAATGATCAAAGAGTACAATAATAGATTATACAAAAGTCTAAACATAAAATTGTCAGAAATTGATGAAGAAGCTCTATAACAGTTCCAACACTATTCTCTGCCCCTTTGTGGTTGTACTCACAAGAAATCAGGAAATCAACGATTGACCATTCAAATTAGTACAAATCTCTCTCGCTGTAGTATTAATTCAGGAAGGGTTTTCTGGCCAAAATATTGAAGGCATTCTCACTTCTATATTCATGTAACGTATTTAATTATCAGTAGTTGCACATCCACAATATATATTGCTCGTAGAATTTACTCACTTTCTCATTTTTACTTACAAAACAAATAAATTAATATGTTGATTCCATGGGTGGTTGATATTTTTGTTCTATTTGCAGGGAAAGAGGAAAAGCAAAATCATATCAACATCTTTGACTGATAAAAATGAGTGAGCAAAATTGGAAAACAGCATTTGCCAAAGAGATAGTGGGTTTAGGAATTCTTGATGTATGGAGCCTATGTATGGATGCAAACCTTCAAAAAGAGAATAGGAAGGTGTCTTACTTACAGACAACCTATGGCAGGTAAATACAGCACACGTAAAATGTAATGCCATACAGTGAAAACTTTCAAACTAGGACATCAGATTAGTGAATAAAGCAAGCATTTTTCATGCTATGTGTGAGTGGAGAAGTCAGATTTCAGTAATGTTATTTAAGGTGTTTCGTTTCAGGGTCCCTATATGAACACGATTTATTAAAGGAGAAAAGATCTATAGCTGGTGAAAATGTGTATTTTCACTGGCGATAGGGTTTGTTCATAAGCAAAAGTTTACTACCAGCGACAGTGCTTTTGCTAACAATAGCTTGTCCATGCTTATTGAACAAGGATTGCGGTGGTACATGTACCGCTAGCTCAGGATGATTTATTTGAATACAGAGTATTTTTTCAATGTTAAGCCACTAGCGCATTTCTCTGGCATTAATAACTCTGGAAGAATCTTAAATAACTTATTGGTATCCTGTCCCACTTTGCCTATGAAAACATTTGATGCTTGGATGGGCACCCTTACTGTTGCATTCTTGGCGATACTTGCAATTTTGCATCCAGCTGTATTTGCTCTCATTGCAACATTTTCACACATACCCACATTAATTGGGGTTGGTTTATTACTGGTTATAGAACATGTTTCACCAATCCCATTTGTATTCTTCCTGAATGCCATCCTTAAGTTCATCCACAAATTAATACATCTCATACCTAACACCATATTCTATGTACTGATATCTTCTGCCTGAACTTTTCATCATAAGAAAGCCAGGCTGCACTACCAAAAATATTATATGTAACACAACCCTTCCTCACCCGTTTGTATTGCTATAATCTGCAGGGCCTCCTGTGGCAACAACATTGCGTCACCCAAAGGAGTCCACACTCCCTCAAAACCAGATAACTTGTCAGATTGAATCAGTTAATTAACTAATGATGCCAAATTAAGTAAAATCTTAGAAAACAAACCAGACTCATCCAAATCTGCCACAGGAGCAGCTGACGCTCTGCCCCACTGATCCTTATCAAATTCAGTAATGCTGGTTGTGATGATACCAGGATGTTAGGGTAGGAACCCAGAAGAAAGTCCTGGTATCAAGGGGTTCAGGATCACACAGGCAAAGAAAAGGTGTGGATACAACGGTATCTTTATTACAGCTAACTGCAAACAATAGCTTATATATATATCAAACCATAATTCAAACAACACCCAGTGTTCACCAAACTTCAACCATCACCCAGTAACACCCCAGTGTTCAATAACCCCAAATTGTTTATAACGAAAATAGGTTTTCTTTACCAGTCCAAGTTATAGGGGAAGGATGATGTCCGTGATTAATAGAATAAGCCAGGCAGAGCAGACAAGTCTGCAAGTCCAGGAAAAGCTTGTAATCCAATAGCCACAATACTTCCAGGTAAATTCCTCCTCAGCACACGGGCAGCAGTCAAAACTCCAACGCCAGTAGCTTCTAGAAGCAAAAATCCCACACACAGAAATCTCTCCTGCAGGCCTTCTTAAAGGGACAACATTTCCCATGTGTGGAATCCCTCCCTGCAGGGTTATCCACAGGTCACAGATACTGGGATTGGCTGGCAGGTATTAGGGGGGTGGAGATGGGAGTGGAGAGCTGTCCTTCCCTCATGGCTTTCCCTCCTGCTGTTTTGGAGACTAGGAGTCTGAAACAGATCCAGGGGAAACAATAGCTGCTCCAACCAGTTGCTGATTGACTTATTCCTGGTTAAGTAA